>NW_026858055.1:0-26457 GCF_026571515.1 Ruditapes philippinarum
TGTTACCAAATCAGTGCTGACCCTGCCGTGTGGGTCATGACAATAACTCCATTTTTTAAAAAGGAAAAGGAAAAAAAAACACTTAATAACACTATGTGATCATGATTGATCCTGATTAAATTACATAAAGATCTACTGATTTTCTTCCCCTCCTTTTTAAAATTAAAATCACACAGAAGATTCTTTAAAGCAAACATAGCCTTGTTTAAATTCTCACGCTTTTCCACCTATTCAATAAAATGCTATAAACAACTGCCTTACCTCTCCTGATTCCATGACCATTAGGTTAATACTGTCTACTGTAATTGTAAGATTGACATTTGACCCTGCATACTTCATACACGGTGTGTCACTCAACATTTTCCCTATACGCTTGTCAATCTATAACACATCATAGATAGGTGACATTTTTTGTTAAATAAATTAACACTAGGTTTAATATATTATTTGGTTCTTAATAAATGTAGGCTAATGAGAAAAAAAAAATTTCAGACTTGTAATTTTTATATGATACCTGCCCATTAGAGTAATTATAATACTCGTGGGGGAAAACACCAATGAGAAATAGTATTTTATGCTCATTTTGATTTATGCAATTGAGAATAAGCATAGAAATAAACAAACTTTATGGATGCTCATTTAACCATTAATAAAATGCTGGAGCAAAAAGTGATTAGCCTTTGCCTCTAATTTTTGTATTTTGGTACATGTATTTAAATTTGTTTAATTTTCAAATGGACTGTTGCAAAATCAAAACAGGTCGCACAAATTTAGAGAGTAAAGGATAAGTAATACTATTTTATATACTATATCTATATACCTTTTTCCTTTTTGTTGCTGTTTTCAGTCCTGCAGCCTCACTTACTCTGTTGATAGCTTCTCTGTAAAAAAATGATATAATTTCTATGTAAATATGTTAATAAAATCACATACAAATTTTAACCATTTCTTTTTTTTTCCAAATAGGTATAATACTATTAACATTTTGACAATCAACAAAGGCTATATTTGGCTATATACATAGGGGAAATATGGAAAAGAAGGGAAAAAAATCTAAAACAAGAACCATTTTTCCAAAAAAAGAGTTCAGCATCCCTTCTAGGAGTCCTGACACAGAAAGAGGGTAGGCGATCTTTAAAACACAGACCCTAAAAACCTATATATAAAAATTTTAATTTACTAAAACGGATGTAACACAAATAAGTGAAAATTATAGTGAGTGAAACATACAGGACAAAAATTTATGATTTAGCATCAAAATTGTGCTCACAAATTTTTGTTATGATGTATATAGTGAGCATAAAAATGATTATTAAATTTTACTTTATGAGCAAAAATTTTATGATTATAGTTGTTCAGACTGGGCATCTGTCAATGATGAGATGCTAAGATAGAATTCTTAGATCATAAATGATAATGTCTATGAAACTTGTACAATTATAATGCATATGACACATAATTTTTATGATTATGCAGCATTTTTATTATATGCAGGGTTTAAATTATATTTATGCAGGGTTTTCATTTTTATCTGAGGCAACAGATGTGACAACAAAACCAACTGATTTGGCCAAGGCTCAAAGGGGATAGTTTAATCTACAGGCTTAAAATACAACCAATTTAAACATCATTTCAACCCATGATATTGATTGTCAATCTGTAAATAATGAAAACCCTGATTATGGATAATTATTGCCCATAGATGACAAATATGTATGATTTTTACCTTGCAAGAGCTGTTCTTGTGTCAAAATCTAAGGCTCTCATAGATTCTTTCACCTCCAAACAACCAATATACTGCAACATATAACACATCACATATTCTAAAGTATATTTTACACTTCATCAATAATTGATCTTTTTTACTAATGTTCTTTTATTTCAAGTTTATCAAATTAATTGAAAATATATTAATAAACTCATACATATTGGAAGTCACCATAACATGAAAAACAAGAACTGTCAATAGAAACAGACAAATGCCCCCCCCCCCCCAAAAAAAAACATGGCCAAGTAGAGGCACCATGATTTGCATCAAAAGCATGGTTTACAATAAAAAGAGTGTTACAATTCACAATTATCAGACATACAAGTGTGATCTTGACCTTTGAACTGCAGACCTGAACGCTATGCTCATCCATCCATTCATCCATCCAACTAACTATCTTCCTTTAATGTCAAACCCCGCACGGGGACGTCAACATGTCTACCAAGAGGAGCACAGTACATGATATTTTTTTAGGAAGGGGCTAGCCAAAAGTTCTAGCTGTACATGAGTCACTTACGGCTAAACAGAACACACTGAATTGCGAACCATACAGCACTTTTCAAAATTATGTATGAAATTTGAAAATGCATATGTCTTTAAGCGAGGATTTCAACCAGAAACAGCTATTGTCTTCGTTTGTTTACTTTTTAGAGATAAATCACCATGTCAGCTACAGTAAAGAAAGTACCAATATCGATCTTTGTCATCTCCAGACGGCCAGAAAAAAAAGAGCATTTTTGCAGTTGATTAACATCAATTGAAATTGTCTACATAATTATTAGAATAATCCTTTTACGTTTCAAAATGTTTTATTCTCAAACACATTTAAGATGAAAACTCTAATAATTGCAATTATTGACGTCCACCAGTAAGGAAAGTTTCCATGTTCTGTGAAACGATTGTTGATGTAGGCTAATTGATTTTGAGATAATGTTCGATATTTATCTATTTAAAAATAAAATTATACATATAAACACACAAAGACAGGGTTCTAATGAAAATGCATTTATTTTTGAATTTGATGATACCAGCTTTTTTGGTCTTTATATGATTATTTTCTACCATGTGCTTAATTAACAAATAAATGATTTAATAATTCATCGTTCATACAAATAAGACAACAAATCCTTAATTAGCATTTAAAATAGGGATGGCAACGAGTAACCGGTTAACCGGGGTATCGATGAACTTCGAATATCGTTAACAAAATTTATATTTGATTTTCGGAAAAAAAAATTAAAAATTTAATTTTTTTAAAGATTTAAAAAAGATTTTTATATCCAATTTGTTTAAAATTTTGGGGAAAAGGCGAATTTTCTTCATAATACCCCGTTCAATCCCTCAAAACATCCCTTTCAGTCCAGAAGGGGCGAAAAAAGATAAACAAAAAAATTAACGTCAAAAGTTTTAAAAGAGCAAACCTATGTCCTTATGTTTATCCATTTTTTGAATTCCCAATAACCCTTCCCAAATTTTGTAAAAGTTTTTAGCAGAATAACTGTTTTTAAAACAACAAAAAGCCGGGTTTTCCCAAAAATAATTTTAAATAAAAGGGGAAAATGTATTTAGAAACCCCTTTTAAACTTTTGTTGCGCCCCAGTCTTATCATTTCAAACGAAAAAAAAATATAAGTTTTACATGTTAAAACTTGATATTGCCTTAATTTTAAAAAATTTTAAAATTTAATTTTTTTGAAATTTAATTTTTAATTTTAATTTTTTCCCGTTCCAAAACCATTTATTAGTTAAAGGGAATTTTATGGGAATTAAAAAAGAAAACGAAAGTGCATGGGGGCGGGGTTGATAAATGGGCAGATTAAATTTTTAAACACTAAAATTTCCGAGGGAAACCGGGGTACTGATTTGGAAAAAAACCTCAAACCCAGTACTCGAGTATTTGATTTTGTATTCTTTTTCCATCCCCCAATTAAAAACAAAAGAACTTAAAATTAAAAATTTATCATTTTATTTTATAAATTTTAAAATTTCCATAAAAATATACCCAAAGAATGATATTTAAAGTTTCGTATTAACTTTGACAAATTTTTTTAAAAATACCTTGTATTTCCCTCATATTCCCTTTTTTCAAAAATGGTGGAGCATCATTTTAAAGTACAAATGGGCAAATGCGGGTTCCCTTTAAAATGCTGTACACTAGACAGGGACAGTGTTTCTTGGGTACCGAAAGCTCACAACGGGCCTTCTTTTGGGTAGCTGAAAGGGTAACCACTTTCCCTTTTTTTTATTTTGAACGTTTTATTTTAACCCCTTTAGAGACTTTTAAAAAATAACCCTAACTCCTAAAAAATCCCCGGGACCAGCTGCAAGGGTGTCATCCGGAAAGTAAACCAGCCACGTTTGGGTTTTTAAAAATTTCCCCCGAGCCCTTCACAGACATGTTTAAATTTTCCTTTTGCAGGCTTCTTGAATTTAAATTTCACGCTGGGGCCCTTCTAAATTTTAGACAGGCCCTATTTGCTCTATTTAAAAAAAATCATATTTTATTTTAAACTTTAAATGAAAAAAATTTAAAAAAATTTCCCCAAAAATTTAATTTAGAAATCTACAACAGCTGATCAATCTATTCTTTAACTATAAATATCTGAAAAACCAATAAATTAACTAGGTTGAAAAATATTATATTCAAATATTTTCGCAAGTGACAAAAACCTATATTTTACGTGATGATTTCTCAAAATATCATGACAAAGACGACAACAAAACAAATTGAAGAAAATCGTGACATTCTTTCTAGGAAGTAAATATTGACTAAACGGTGCGTGAGAACTTTACGTTGTAAAAATTTTTAAAATCTAAATCATTCATTTAGTTATATTTGCCTTTCCTACACGACCCGGTTTTTCCCGCTCAAAATGCTTTTAGGGAAGTGACATGTGACTGCGCTGCAGACGAATGATTTGCATTTATGATTTTGTGATTTTTCTTCTGTTTGTTCGGACCTGATCGAACTTTTACCGAATGTCCGGTTTTTTAGAGGATTCTGGATTTTTTCAGAAAATTTATTACCCTTTAGTGGCCCCTTTAAATGTGTGGTTTTTGTGAAAATTTCATTGTTTTTATTTTTAATTTATTATACTATATTGTATTTTAATTTAAATTTAACGAAAAAAATATTTTTGTTTCCCGTAAAATTTTTAAACCCTTAAAATGTACTTTCTTTTTTTTGTATTGAAAAAACTTGCAATAAAAAGCTAGATTATAAATAGCAAAATGTTAATTTACCAAACCCGGGTTTTTCATTAACTTTTTAATATAAATTTCCCCTTCACCAGCTTTTCTAGCTTTTTTATTTCCAAAATTTCCCCCGGTGTCAAGGGGATAGCCATTTATTTTTCCCCGGGACCCGATTTTTCATCAGTGCGCAACACCCTATCATTCTTACGAATTTTTTGAAAAGTTCAAAAGGTAAAAATTTAAAAATGCCCAAAATTTTTACTAAAATTTATTTTTTTTAGGATTTTCATACATACGGAAATTTTTGAATTTATTTTTCATATTGCAAAAAATTTTTGAACAATATTTGTCTATTAAAACCCAAACAAATGAAAAAACTTTTTTTAAAATGGAAACCCAAATTTTGGGTTTTTGTGCGAAAAATTTTCCACCCTTTTTCCGAAAGTAAAGGGGTCGGAAAAAATATCATATGTCTAAATGATTTTCAAAAAAAGGTGCCCCAGCTGATAACCCCTACCAATTTTTAACAAAGGAAAAAATCAAAAATTTAAGGGGGAAAATCAAGAAAAATTTGATAAAAATGGGACCGCATTTTGCAGAACCATGCAGCCCTTTTTGCGAAAAAATACTGCAACATGACTTTAAAAATTTTTTAACGGGGGTTTTTTGGGGGTTTTTTGGGGGGGGGGGGTTTTTTTATTTTTTTTGTGGGGACAAAAGAAGGGGGGTTTTTGTCGGTTAGGGGAAGCGGGGGCAGGGATACCGGGGCCCGGGGAAACAAAGGCCCCTATATTTTTTTTTAAAAATAATTTCTTGTTTAAAAAAATCTTTCTAGCAGTTGCATTTATGGGCTTTTGAAGTTAACTTTTTTTTGGGCTAGGGAAATTCTAATATTTCAGAATCAGTAATTTAAATTTTCTCTTTAAAATTTTTTAAAAAAACAACAACAAGTCAAAAACCATATTTCTAAATAGTATAAATTTAAATTTTTTTTTTAATTGAAAATTTTTTTAAATTAACTAATTTACTGCGGCCTTAACTTTCGCATGTTTAAAGAAGGGAAGAAAGGGGAAACAGGGGGGGTGGGATTTGGCATTGCCAATTTTGGTTTTCGGGTAGCCGCCCACCAACTAAGGAATTTATCGCCTTCCGTCTTGGGCGCTAGCGAAATACGAAAAGCACCCAAACGAAAGCGTTTTTCCCCGCTGTCGTGTTGTCGTCCGTTTCTAGCGCGGGAACGCCAAAAAGGCGCCAAACAGCAAAAAAAGTGTTTAAATCAGCCACAACATAAAAAACCACTTTTTAAAAAAACCCTTTTTTCCAAGTGGTTTTTTAGTGGGAGGGTTTAAATATCGGGTTTTTCCTTTTGGGAAAAATTTTAAAAGGGCTGCTTTAAAGGTCCTTTTTTTTTAATTTTTTCCCCCTTTTGTATTTTTAAAGGGCAAAAAACAAAAAATTTACGTCTCACAAAAAACTTTTCGCGCCCCAATCAAACATTGAATTTGTCGAATAGTTGAAACTTTAAAACAAGAGATTTAATCAATCTTAACAGGCGATATTTTAAATTGCCCCCAAACACGACACTATTTAGGAAACCGATGGGAAAGTAGGGTGCGCATCTCATGAGAATATCCAGTTTATCGAAGAAATTCGGTGTCCATTTCCAGGAGCAGAAGTAAACTGTTGATTTTTAGCATTGACGAAACAAACAGTTGTTCGTTTTGGAAAATTGTTACAATATTGAGTTTTTTTTTATATTTATTCTGCACATTTCTATAAAAACACATTAGCGTCCCGTGACATTTACTTGTACCCACCGGCCCACACACAAAAAAAAAAAATCAACTGGGCCATAAACTGCACTGAACATTGTGTTTAAGGTAAAGCTGTGAATTTAAGCGAAAGGTCCAAAAACGTAATCCATATAACATACGGCAAAACTAGTTTTGAGACGATTTCAAATGTTGACTGACATAAACGATTTGTAAATTTGAATTCTGTTAAATTTTACACAGCCCTTTTAACATTGGTTTTTTTATAAAGGAAAATGAATTATTCCCCATTGACTAATTTCACGAAAATTCCGGGGGCGAAACAATTTTCCCCACCTTTCCTGCCAAAAAAATTAAAGGCCGCAAAAATTTCTATATTTTTATTTTTCAAAATGAAAAATACTAGATCTATTTTTTTAAATTGTGTTTTTTAATTTAACGGGTTTTTTAGAATTAAAATTTTATAAGTCCCAAAACAGGTTTTCCCTTTTTCTTTAAAATTTTCTTTTTTGTCGTCAGAAAAAACTCATTATCCATTACATATTTGGGGTTTGGAGTATTTCCCCTTTGTTTTCCCGTTATTGATAGAAAATTTTAAAAAAATTTAAAATAAAAATTTTCCAAACAAAATTTTAAAATTTTTTGCGCGGCCCCACAACGGGGCCCGAATTCCAAATCCCCCCGTTTCAGTCTAGAAGTTTTTTCGGCGTCGATTCCCCTTTCTTTTTCCAAAATTTTTTCTAAATTTTTTAGTTTTTTAAAAATTTCATTTTTAAAATTTTATTTACATGATAAATTTTTAAAAAATTAAATTTGCAAAGGAAATTTATAGGAAACTTGATTTTTTTTTTGAAAATCCCCCCTTTTAAGGGCACCAAAGAGTATGTATAAAATGGGAACAAGAAAATTTCAAAATTTGTGTTAAATATACATAACATTTTTACTAAAAACTTGCTTTTTACCAAAGCAAAAAAAGTCAGCAATTTTCACTCAGGTTTTCCTAAGAAACCCATCTTAATATTAAAGTAAAGGGCTCAGTTTTTTTTCGAATTGACCGTGGGCCAAATGTGTTTTTCCCGCGACAAAACCAAAGAATCCCGGTTTGTTCTAGAACGAATAGTAATTTTTCCCTTTTCCTCCGGTTTTTTAAATAATTAAAATTACATTTTACATGCTTCGCCCAATGGGCAACAATAAAAAAACAAAAGATTAAATTCCCCCAAATTTGGTTAATAAACATAAAACGGTTTTCAAATTAGCCTAAATGTATACGGTGCCAAATTTTTGGGGCGGACCCCTTTTTTAAAAGGGGACAAAGGAAAATCAGTAGTTTTTCCCTTTTATGATTTTTTTAAAAAAAAATTAAAAAGCTTAAAATTTTGTGCAATTTTTTTTCGCCCCTACATATCTTTGAAAGGGTTTCAGTTAACAAATAAAAATTTTAAAATTTACAACATTATTTTCTCCTTTTTAAAAGTTTTTAAAAAGATCCTTTTTCCCCCAAACCAGGGTCTACTGTTTCCAAATTAAAAACAAAAAAAAATCTATAAGCCTTTTATAAAACTAGGTTTGGGACATAAGCTTTAAAAGATCAAAATATTCCCTAACAAAACTTTTGAATCACTTATTCCAAAATTGATTTGGGCGTTTTTTATCATGCATGTTGTTTTAAAGTGTTTGTTTTTTTAAAATGATACGGTTTCTCCGGGAAGGAGATTTAAAATTTTCGACGGTCGCGGAAAAAATTTATGCCCTTATACCCCGACACCCGGGTAATTAGGGATCATTTATTATGTCATGCATATATGATTTAAAAAAAAAGGGGATCCGCAAAGGAGGTTTTAAAAAATAAAAAAAAGGGTACATAGTCCAAAAACGCCCGTTTAGAAAGCTTTAGTGGAGTGGGGATTTTGGATAAGTGTTTCTAGCAACAAGTTTTTATTTTTGGCGCGTGTTTTTTAAATGAAACCTTAAAAAAAAATCAGTGGGAAAATATCACAGGTGTTGAACCCTTTTCGCCCGGGGCCTGAATTTTATGCACGGGGACTCAGCCCACAATTTATGAACATTTTTGGGCCCAAATTTTTAAATTTAAATCCCTCTATCATGTTAAAAAGGTTTTTTCTTTCCCGAAAGCGGTTTTTTTTTGAGCTCTAACTGTGAAAACCCTTTAAACCCCTTTTAACCCAGAGACCTTTTGGTTTATGTGCAGGGCACTACCCTCCTTGGTGGTAACAATTTTAAAAAAGTAACATTAAATTTCCCCCATGGGATGTAGAAAATAGGGTCCGACAACATTTTGGATATTTAAAACCTCTCCTGACCTTTTCCTGGGAAAAATTAACCTAAATTAAATGGTTTACACCTTTTATCAAAGAAAAAGTAACCATTGTTACAATCCCTCAAAAAAATGATGACTAAAAGGGCCCCCCTTTCATACTTCAAAATTTTTCTGAAAATTTTGACCTCTATGTGTAAACCTTGACTTTGGGCGCAGGGGTTGAATTTTCATGCGACACTCAGCCCCCAACAAAAGGTGAAACACTTTGCCAAGTATATTGAAAACCCCCAATGAAAGAAGAAGTTTTTTTCTTGGACAAGCGGTTTTTTAATGGGGCTTTTAATGTTTACCTTACCTTTACCTGGAGACATTGATCATGCATGGGCAAAACAAACATTTGGTGGGGGAAATTTTCCCTTAAAGTATTATTTAAAAAATTCCCTTTCCATAAAAAGTAGGAGGGTATCTCCAACAAAAACGTGGAATTTCACCATCTTTTGTGACCTTGGGCCTTGGGAAAATATTAAACCTTTTAAAATAAAATTTCACAAACCGTGTAAAAATAAAGCCATTTTTGGTTTCAATCCCCCAATAAATGGATTAAAATCGTCCCTATACCATCTTCCTATTTTATCTAAAATTGACCTTTATGGGGTGACCTTTAAAAATTTGGGTGCAGGGGCCCCGTTTTTTGCGGGGAAAACTCCGCCCCACAAAGGGAACAATTTTTGCCAATTTTTGAAATCCCTCTAGCATGTGAAAATTTTTCTCCGGGGCAAGCGTTTTTTCCCTGAGCCTTTAATGTACCTTGCCTTTTACCTAGGGGCCCCAGTTCAATTTCCCACATGGCTTTTTAAAAAGGGGAAAATTTTTTTGGAATTTTATTAAAATCCCTCCCTCGTGTAGGAGATATCTTTTCCCGGGCAAAATTGGGAAAATTTTATCATCTTTTTGTGACCTTGACCCTTTTTTAAAATTGACCCTAAATTTTTTAAGCCATAGTCTGAAATGGGCCAAATTTTTGTTAAAATCCCCAATAAATATGAATAAATTCCAAAATACACATTTAAAAATTTTTACTAACCCTTTGACCCCTTTTGGTGAAAAAAAATGGAAGAAGAAAAAGAAAACCCGTAATCATTATCCTTACCTTTTAAATATAAGCGCATTAGATTTGACAGATTTGTATTAAGAGTAGATCTAATTGTATATAAAATCAAATATCGTTAAACCACGGATTTATTATATGTAATATAATCCGTGGTTTAAACATAGTCTTCCCCGGTAAAAAATAAAGCATAAGTTTACAGCATGCCAACAAATACACATATGCTTTTGGTGATACATTTTTCTTTAATATTAATAAAATTGTACCATGTATATAATATAGTGCCTCTGATATTATGCATTTAATATGCATCTGAATTATTTTTAAAAGTACCACGTACTTTTCATAGTTTCTGGCGCAATGGCGCAATGCATTAATGTCCAGCTGAAATAACGTTAACTTTTTATCTCCACACAGTATATGTGGAACGCGCGTTAACTAAAATGAGAATTTGTTTTATGTCTTAAATTTCTCCTTTTTACGTTGTTTGTTTTTTGCGGTTAAAATTGATATTTACAGATGTTAAATAGAAGGTTATATGGATTCCTAGATGATATTCGCTCATTTTGCAAAATTATAATCTTACCAAGAACTTGAAAATTGTTAGTATATACAATGTACATGTATAATAGAGCGCGAAGTCAAATATTTTTATGTAAAATGTGTTGGATTTTGTTTCTCTTTCCATAACAATTTAACAAATACATGTATATGTTGCTGATAGAATCTACGTGAGATTCGAAAGATACAAATGAATATCTCGATTATTCATTGGTTGACACGTTTTATATAAATCGTGAGAATTCCCCCTCTTTAGCGCCTATTACCCTCCAGAGGTTTACATGTAATTGTTTACAAATCAACGGAATTGCAGACATAAGTCTTTTAACATTAAAACCAGACATTCATGTTTTTGTTTTAAAATTATATATCATTGTTGTATACATAGTATTAAAGTATATCTTTCAGACATTTTTTTACCATATTTACATAATTATAAAAATCTGAAGAAACCGTTATTTGACTTTTAAATGTCATCAGATCCGCCATTTTCTGTGTGTGAGCGTGCGTGCGAGCGAGCGAGCGAGCGCGTGCGTGTGTTTTTGTGTGTGTGCGCGCCCGCGTGCGCGCAAAGCTAATTTAACCTTGTAAATATAGTGCAAAATATTGGCAGGTACTAGTGTGGGAGGTTTCGTTTTGGTTTGCTTTGTGAATAAAAATGATAAGGAGATAGTGTATTAAAATACATGCACATGTAAGGAATAACTTAATTTACTTTACCTTAACAGTCAAAACTACTTTTAGGACTTTAATTGACAATTAAAGTCTATGCCAAAAACCGACCGCTGATTGTGAAATCACATTGGTCCAAAAGAAATCAAAGGAAGAAAACCATTTTACAGTGCATCCTATTATAAACCACATGAAAATGACACATATGAAGTATATTTGAATTTGAAAAATCATGAGATATAGCAAGACATCTCAAAGGCACTAGTATAATTCAAGGGAACTTTAATTTTCCACAATTAACACGAGACACTGAACATAACTTAACATTCTTACAAATTTGGATGTTATTTCTAAAACTATTTATGAAAAAAATGAAAGTACTGTAATTGAAAGTCACTGTTTTACTCTAATGGTAAATGGAACACACGGAATGAAAATATCTTAGCTATCTTTTTAATGTCAAGCTGGACGATTTTCAACAAAACATATATAATTTCAGATATAGCAGACCATTACATCATTACAACAACTGTACATGAAAAGGCTCTGTCATCGGCCAACTTTACTGTCAAATTTATAATCACTGACATATATCAATGCGCTCTCTACTTCTGCCTGAAATTCACACTTTTGATGATGACATTGTGTCTAAACTTTATTAAAATCAAGAGTTCAAGTGAAAAGATTGGTTGCAAACTTGATAAAATGGCTACTGAGTCATAAATATTTACAACATGCGCACGTAATTTCTTCAGGAAAGTGGGTTTATATGTTATTTTTAAATTCTTTAATATGCCTATTCCTTAAAGCAATGTTTATGGCACACTCGGTTTAAGGTCTCGGCTTCCTAGCTTCTGATATGACGAAGTTATTAAGATATAAACTTGCTATGTACATATTTTGAGACTTGACAAGTGACAGTCCAGGGCAATTTTTATGCTCATTTAAACGCATCTGTAAGTTTAAAAGTTCACCAAACAAGACAAAATATATATCTGTCAATACTGTGTAAATATTTAAATTTGCATGTTCCAAATAAAATTTCAATACACGAAAATATCTGTTCAAGCGCATTTTAGTAGCAAACTTGTAGTTCACGCATTTCTGGTTGCAAACTTTTTTTTTTAGTCAAATATTAAACTGCCAAACAATTCAACGAAGATCATATTGATTAGTCACAGATATTTCTTGAAAATTTATTTTATACATGCAACTGTGTTTTTTTTCACTGGCTTTTAAAAATGTTTTAAACAGCTTTGACATTTAGGGGTTTCTTTATTTAATTGTCAATTGTTATCATTTATTGGTACGGCCACTCCATGCCCAGACTTTGTGCCCTCTCCTGGTTTATGTTCGGTGCCCTACTGAATACCTTTGTGATAGTCCAGTGTGACTGTATTTTGTCGTGGGTTGCATTCTCTTTATGTCGCTTTGCATTGTTGATATTTGTTCTAATGTATTTCCTGTTCTACAGCCATAATGCACGTGTGTATTTCTTTCATTCGCATGTTTCTCAATTCATTTATGAAAAATTATTACACTTATTAATGTTGTTAATATTTATGACTCAGTAGCCATTTTGTCAAGTTTGCAACCAATTTTCTCGCTTGAACCAAGTGTGCAACCACTTCACGTTCTGTCCCTTGAAAAAAGAGCAAAACCGAATCCCTATAGAACGCCCAAAACGGTAAAATTGAAAATGTTCAAGCTCGGTGTGTCCATACGACTGTTTCCATGGAACTTTAACGTGACACTTCCGTGCCAATTGATGCAAAACGGTGTATGGTACTGGAGTAACAGAAAGTGTGTGCACTAAACTGGAAAACAATAGGTGCAATACTTTCTCAGATGCACGGTAAGGATATAGATAAGATGCATTGGAAAGAGAGTAGGATGGAATTCGATTCCTCTAAATGCCAAGTCCTTATATTGCAAGATTTAAAAAAGGAAAGCAAGTATTTTATTTATGTCAAACCTTAACATGTATCCAAATTCATAATATCTTGGTCTAGAGATTTTAATTACAACACGTATAAGACGCACCTAGATCTCAAGGATTACATCTTGCGCAAATAAAATGTTATTTCTCATCAAAAGAAATATAAACACAAAACACAAGAACTATCTTTCATTTAAACAGGGATAAATTGTAATAAACATTATATAAACGCAGATATAAAACATTATATAAAAGCAGATATAAATGTAAATCCCATGAATCCGTACATGTAGTTCGACCTCAGATGCCTCCACTATTTGAGCTCCTATTAATATTCTCAATCAAATATTTAAAGAAAACATAGTTTGAAGACCAGCAATACCTTGGATGAAACAGTGATAATATTCACTATTCCTAATTGATTGTATCAATAAATCTATAGGATTGTTGAAATTGTTGTTGCATATCGCGTTTTTGTTTTTTTTCCAAGGGGGTTGTTTCTGTTGTCTTTTTATTGGTTTTTTTTGTGGTTTTTTGTGTGTTTTTTTTAGTATCCAATTCGTTTCTCTTATTTTCTTTGAGAAATTTCAACCTAATGGGAAAAAAACTTGCATTTTTGATACACTCTGCTAAGGCTCTTTTTTACCGTTTTCAGCCTCGAGATAGAGAAGGAAAATATTTAGTGGTATTGTACCTAACATCGAAGCGATTCAGATTTCAAATTAAAGCACCTCTTAAACCTAGATCAATTGCCACTTACTTCCGGTTACCTGTCAAATAAGTTGATCCGATTAAATTTCAATTAAAGACCCTCTACTTTACAGGTTGGGACTAATTGATTTCTTCAGCTATGTTTTTGTGTACAATTTAGTCAAATATGAGCGGTAAATTTGTCAGAAGTATATTTGGCGGACAAAAATACGAGTACAAAAGACTGGGTGAAATCCAAAATGTGAAGAAGTCGAAAGTTTATGTTTTTGGTGATGATGATATTGCTGAAGAAGATGTTGTTGAGTTTGAGCTTAACAATGTTCGCACCAGGAAAAGTAAAAGCAATAAGGCAGCAGCGCAGGAAGAAGGTCCAGCCTATGTTGAGAGGAGGCTGACTGAGGATGACACATTGCAGTCTGTATCTTTGCAGTACGGATGCCCTGTAAGATCTTTAAACTGTAATAAACAAATTCATGGTGAATCGCCACCGCTCGTCACCAATCTAGAGCAAAATAGTCACTAAAGTAGGGTAGTAGGGTGACTATCATGGGGTGAATAGTCAGTTGGATGAAGTGTCATCAATCTTGGAAATGTTTTTTAGGAGGGGCCAAATTTTGTCACAAAGTTATAGATGTGTTCTAAAAACACAATACACCCATAAACACTTTCAATAATATGGAATTAGGCAAAGCCTATGAACGGGGAAGTCGTAAAAAAAAATCCTTTCATTCTTTCCGTTTTAAAGGTGTCATTCGGTATTACATGCACTGCTTCCGTTTTCACTCGGAACACTCGACGATTATCATTTATCCGAAAAGTTGAGATTTGTTCCGTTATCAAAATACCCCGCCTACTATCATTGAGTTACATTGTAAATGGCGGCGCCCGACTAGAACTGACACTGTAAATTTCATTGATAGGTATAGAATTCTATATATTTTTTAATTGTTTTTTATTTGATTTTCTTTTAAATATACACGTGTAGTCTATAGCCGGGCAAGCCAAAGCCTGGACCCGCTTCGCGGGCCCAGTCTTTGACTTCCCCGTATGATCTACGTAAATAACCAAGGTGTATCGAGTGAAAAATACAAGTTGCTTCCCTTATCTTAGAGTAAAATCGATACCACATATGCTAAAACAATACAAAATAAGCCGTTTTTAAACCGCTAGTTTGTTGAGATTACATGTCCGATTTTGAAATGTATTACACCAATAGAAAGCTTTGGATCTTAGCTTCATCACAGTATAAACTTCAACACATCTTTTGACTCCAAAGTATTTAAATTATCTGTTAAACCTACCATATGTCAGACCATTTTACATACGATTTATACAGTGAGATACCCAAGCTGTTATCTAACTTATCTTTACTCGAAATACTGCTGATAATAGCCTGTCGTCTGCTAGTTCTGAAAGTGTTTATCGGTGTATTCTTCAAAGTTAGCCCAAAAACTAAGGTCTGACGTTGGTAACCCAATTCACAGTCCAACGTTGTACCTTAACCTATTGATTCAGTGTTGAACTAACCGAATGGTGCTACATTAGACCTTTTCAAAGATCATTATCATTTATTATTTGTTAAATATACAGCTGCGTTTTTGTGAACATCTTGAAAAAATATAGATAAATTATTCAATAACACCGCAATTCATTTTGTAAATATACTTTTTTTTTGTAGATTTCAGAAATAAAGAGACTTAATAATTTAATCAGGGACCAAGATTTTTATGCCTTGACATCTGTTAAAATACCAGTAAAGCAACATTCCTTCCTCGTTGATCAAATACAAGATGATGACAAAAAATGTGGTGAAAAATTGTTAAAAACAGTAACAAGAAGTCTTTCAAATGGTTCTGCATGCATCGAAAGTGGTGATGATCAAAGCATTTATTATGATTCTGAAACTGATCGTGCTGTGACTGACCTAAGTGATCCTGAAACTCAAAAGCAGGTCATTCGGAAAATAAGCATAAATAAAGCGACCAGAAGTCAGACCACTGAAGCAGTAAAATTTCTTAAAGACATGGATAAAGATTTGTCTCATATACTAAAAACAACACGGACAGAAAGGAATTCTTTGGATGAAGTGATCTCAGTATTGACTCACAAGTCTGTGACGCCTTTTGTAATGCCACAAAGAAAGAAGTCAAAATATTTAGAATGTGTTATAGAATGGAAAACAACAGTTACTATATTGGTCTTAGTGGCAATTGTTGTTCCCTTAGCTATTGTTGTATATGTACTGTATTTTAGGAAATAACAAATTTTTATGTTTGAAAAAGAGATGGTCAAGTGCTATAATTATGTCACTTTTATGTACTGAAATAATAAACTTAAAGAAGTTACGGTGCTCCAGTGATGGGTCAAAAAGATATGTTGTTTTAATTTCTAAGTGACATTGAGGGGTTCAAGCAGCAGGCTGTTAAATCACTCAATCATCACTTAATCATCCTTTCATGATTAGATTTCTGCAAGATTTGAGAAACTGGCAAATGTGTTCTCTGAAATTATTAAATCTTTGCCCCTTATCTTTTTAATAAATGAGTCAGTTATTACTGCTCTCAAAGATAATAAATATACATGTTTTTAAATTTAAGGCATTTCCTAAACTCCTTAAAATGACATTATGCTTATCTAACTGCAAATGGTGAGTGTACAGGTGAAAGTAAAAAAAAATTAACACTTTTCCATAATTGTTTTCAATTCTAAGTTTTGCTTTCAAATAATCAGTAACTCACATGACCATTGAAATTTTCTATAAAAACATGTATATATATTTCTATAATTTAGCTGTAATGGTCACTTGATAAGAAGAGTAGGACTGTCTTTTTATAGTTTAGGCATAATTTTATCCTAATCATTGGTCATTATAAAATTTAATTATTGGGCTTATGGCAAATCACCAAAATAACAGTCAATTTTTTAAATATGAAACTAATTCGGGTAAACTTGACACTCAAAAAATGAGCATAATGTCACTTTAATGCATTATCCGGTATTTTTTACTTGTAATTTTTCTTTTTTCTGAGATGTAAAGATTAAATGTTTAAGGGTTTGTTTTTTAGCTCTTCTTTGTTATTTTGAAAATCTTTACATACAATGCAGGATAAAATGACATGTGTTTAATGGATACAATTAAAATATCTATCTTCCAATAATGTCAAACCACTCGTGGACATGCCTGCGCATCAAAATGGCAACAAAGTTAAAAAGCGATGTTTAAAAGAATAAATGAGTATAAAATTTACAAATTTTATCAGTTTGTACTATGTTTCATCTCCACTTATTGAATCTTATGTTAATTCTTGTTCTAGAACATATGAACTTGTAAGTCTTATCAGAGTCAATATGTTGTTGACAGCTCTATTTCAGCCTGTTGACATTGTTTGAATATGATGATTTGTTCAGTCTTATAATGCAAGACTGTTTAATCATTTAAGAATTACAGATTACACATAGATCTATAAGATGTGTAATAAACTTGCAAAATTCTTATTGCCAAACTTTGATTTATTTTTAATTAATTCTCATTCAATAAAATGATAGTGGTTTCAGATTTTTCCTTAGATTTAAATTGTTTTTTGTGTTTACTAACATGGCAAATGTTTGATTGTAAATTCAATAAAATGCTAGTGGTTTCAGATTTTTCCTTAGATTTAAATTGTTTTGATGTTTACTTACAAAATAAATGTTTGATCGTAATTTACAACCAAGTATTGAGTAAACCATCTGAAGTATTCAACATTAATTTCAGTAAAATGATGCAATGTGTGTTACACAATGACATGTACATTATAAAACATGGTCAAATTTCTCTTAAAAAATGAACGTCTTGATCTAGATTCAAACCCAGAACCTTTGTTTTCACATTCTAGCACCTAAACATGGAGGCTAATAGAACACCTTACACATTTATGCTTTCATATTATACATATACAGCTGTGGCCTATTTCATTGGTAAAAACATTTGACTACGGAAAGCTACAATTGCCTAGAAGAGGAAACTGAATATTCAAATGTCCTTGGTCAATATTGCCAAACTATACAAAAGCCATGAGTATGTTTCCTTGGCAACTGTAAAATTTAATAATCATCATTTTTAATGTCTGATTTTATTTCTATGTTATTGTGCTGAATTTGTTGATCTGTCTGGTTTTTTAGTCTGTGATATTTAATTTGTATAAATATTGATTTTTGTTCAGATACATAATTGTGAAAACAGGTTGATTATTTTAGATTTTTTCCCCCTAAAGGTGTTTCTCCTATTCACCATGAGGAAAAAATCTTGTGTAGAGCACAGATAGAAAATGCTATATGAATAATGTCATTTTTACAAACATTTTTAATATCTATATGTACAATGTACATGAAAAGGTTTGACTTAATTATAATGTTTTCTGGAATTATATGTGGAAATTTCAGGGAGACAGAAATTATCAAAAACATTTAAAGCAATAGCTTTAAACATTTTGAGGGTTATTCATTTATAGTTTGTCTGTTTTGATGAAAAAGTCAAGCTAATATATTATCACTGCTGCATCATTATTGTCATTGTCTTTCTGCAAAAATTTTAATGTAGCCCATTATTCAACCAATTCAAAAGTCATCAACATGAAACTTAATATATTTGCTTATCATGACAAAGTTTTAGACAAGGGGCATAATTCTGAAAGTACTATTTTTGTAATGATTCCCCCTTTGAAATTAGGATTTTAAAAAACATTATTCATACTGTTCAGATAAAAAATTAAAATACACATGTCATTATCTTAGTGCAGTAACAGGTTAACTCCTATTAAAAGTCAAGTCAATAGGACTTAATCCATTATTGCACTAAGGTGACGATGTATTCATATGATTATTTTCTGGACTCAATTTAGATTTAATTCAGTTTAAGTCTTCATTTACCATTATCATCATGAAACAAGATGAAACATGTT
Organism: Ruditapes philippinarum; assembly: GCF_026571515.1. Taxonomy (NCBI): domain Eukaryota; kingdom Metazoa; phylum Mollusca; class Bivalvia; order Venerida; family Veneridae; genus Ruditapes; species Ruditapes philippinarum. The sequence continues at coordinate 18,947 of NW_026858055.1, forward strand.
ATATTCCACTACTGGTACATGTAGTATTTGAAATTTCGGGTAAAAATTGGAATAGGGTATTTTTCTCAAAATGTTCACCCTCTTTGTACATGTTCATGATAGTTCAAGATGTTCATGATAGTTCTATATAACAAAATTCTTAAAACCTTTGGGTACTGAAGACACATTTTGCGGATGTTTTAGGGAAAACTGAATCTGATAGAAGGAGCTTGCTTTCACTTTTAAAAAAAGATCTTACGTTTTTTGTCTTCATTGAGGTAAAACTTTTCATGTACAGTCTTTGGTTAAATAGTTCAGAAATGTTTAGCATCATTTAATGGACTTTGTATTAAGACATTTACAAAAAAAACTAAAGTATCTAAATACATGCATGGAATGGAAACAATTATTTTCATTGTTTTATTTAATCCACTTTTTGAAGAAAGAAGTGTACATGTGTAGCTATTGTCATGACTTCATTGATGTATTTTTTCCCAGTTTCAGTTTATTGATTAAAAAGAATAGAAGTCAATTTAGAAGTTACCCAATAACTTTCAAGACAATGCTCAAGTTTTGTTCATCACACGCATTTATTGTTTGAAAAAGAGTTTGTAACTTGTAAAATTTAATATTTGTATATGGATTTTTATTTTGGAATAAGAATTACATTGTAGATTGAACTGTTGGATATTTGATCAGATGCTAGGTTTTTTGTCAAATGTTTAGATGATTTTAAAAATTATTATCTGTAAATACTCTGCAACAGGGTTTATTTAGGCAGTATGGTATATTTAAATTCACAGTTTTATATCAGGGTCTTTATGGCCATGTGTATTTATTAACCATCATAATTTCATATCAGGGCGTCCTTGTCCAAGTAAATAATTAAGGATACTGACTTCAAAACCAGTGCAGTATTGGCAGGTCAGCCTGTTGAATTCATGCACATTGAATTTAGAGGCATTCATGCTTCAAGGAATTTCAACAAAATACAAAAGAGAAAGTGACCAATGGTATAGAGCCTGGTCAAATGGAACAGACCTGCAGATAGGCCTGGCTCCATACTGGGGGCAAAGGCTAATCTTTTTTGGGGTCCAATAGGTTAAGCTGGTCATCGTAACCATTTTTTGTCAATTGACATATCCAGATCTAATGCAGAACAATTCTTTAACATCTTTTAACTTCAACTTGGTAAAACATGGTACATATCTGTAATATAATCAAAGGAAGAAGTATGTATAACTACATGTATAAGGTTGTAACTGCTATTAGAATTTCAACAAAATTGTAGCCTGTGTTGATACACAGAATTGGATGTTTGTAATCGTTTTGTTTGGGCATGCATTGAAAATATATCAATATGGCAATGACATCTTAACTTTGTAAAATGTTTGTACTGTATATTACATGAATTTGAGTTACATTGTATATCAGGTCAAGAACCAAAGGCACCATTGTAGATGTAATTGCTCAAGTGTTATGGTCATCCTTTTTTTGTTAATGGACAACTTAAAAAAATGAAAATTGTGCTGTTGTTTAAATGAAATAATGATCTATATAAATTGGCAATCATATTTTATTTTTGTTGGTTTGTATTTTTTGCATAAAGAATTCATGTAAGAATTTAAAGTTTGACTGATATGTACATTTGACTGATAGTCACCAATTCCATTGTTGAACAAGCATATGGAGTTAAGCAAAAGAAAAACTTTTGAAGCTTCCAAGTCAATTTGTACAATTTGTTATTGTAATTTATGATGTAAATGAAATGTTAATATATGAAAAATAAAACTAACAAAAAATAATACTAGTACATTCATAACAAAAAGAATTTGTCTTTGAGAATTTTATAATTGAAGTTGACAACTGAAGATTTGTTTATATTATTTGTGTATATTAAATTTTTCTGAACACTTTTAATTCTCAAGGGTAAATTAAACTAATAGGTGTACATCAGAGTATACTGTAAAGATTTCAAAAACTGTAAATGTAGTTTTCTTATTCTTATCTAGAGAGTTTTAGGACAAAAGGGTGTCTATTATTTATTGCAGATGACTATAATATTTGAAGACAGGATTATAATATTCATCTGTTGTTTTTAGTTAGTTTGGCAAAGATTACATCCTTGTGCCATGATAGCCCATTGCTTCATCAGAAATTTTCAATTCTTTTAAGCTATAGGAACTTAGTCAGTTTTTTTATCAAGATGAAAATACATACACAAGCAATAAGAGACAGTCCAGTACATTGGTTTATTCCATTTCACCACTTCTTTCATGAAATTCTCTATTCACTTGAACTGATTCATTTTGTAAATACTCACTATTCACAAATATTAGTTTTATTTATGAATATTAACAATATTTTTAATGTTGACAAATTGTTATCAAATTACAATTTTATCTTAATCATATTTGTAACCTATTTAAGCCTATGAGGAAGCTAGCTATACAGCCAGCCAGGTATTTCAGGTGGTTCTACTTTTGTATGTTTAGAGTTGACCGCAAAACTGTAAGTCTTTTCATTCATATAAGTGCACTACAGCTTTAATTTGGGGTCCTTTGGCATGTTGTGCTTGTTCCTAAAACACATGGTAAAAGTCACATGTAGTGTCTTTATTCTTCCTCAAGCAGTAGGGCTGCAAAGTCACCTTGTGACCTAAACAGTATTAAATTACTTGGCAGCCGTCCAACAGCAGTAGGACTAATTGCTGATGTGATGAAATGAGTTAATTAAAAATAATTTCTTCTAGGTTGTAAAGAAACACTGTTTATTTCTAGGATACTTCAGGAGTTCACATATTTCACGGGAAAGAAGCAATGATTAATATATTTAAGTTAAAGCAACTCCCTATTTGATTTTAGAAATATTATTATTATTATACATGTATAATAGCCAAAATCTGTGGAGATGTTTTATTTCTTACAGTAACCTATATTTATTTTTCTATCTGATTGTTATTTTGTTAAAGTTGTCAACTGTCCTCTTTCAATCATGTATTTAATTTGTTGTGTAGGAATCTGGATAAACAAGCATTAAGTAATTACATGAAAATCAAGATACATATTACATATATATGTGAAAATGTGCAAGGTGACTTAATCATGAAATAAAATTGATATTGCCATTTAGACATGTTAACTTTGTATCTTCTCATCCCAATATCTATTATGATATCACAGTAGAAAGTAACTCAACAGTTCTAAATTTAAATTTGGATAGCTCCCTCTTATAATTTTATCACGGTAAATGTTAAAATAAAGACATCATGATGTAGTATGGTTCAAAATATAAAGTTTTTGTCTTGTTACATTTAAAGTCCTGTTGCGACTTTCAAGCTTTACTACATAACATAACATAACATAACATAACATATATTTTATTAGTCTTAAGCACATTAACAGCTCATTGACATTTACATACAATATGACACGTATTTGTAGCATGCGTAATAATTATAATCATATTTACAGAAATAGAAAAACACATACATTATACACAAAACACAAAACACAACGGCTACACACAATAATAAACAGCGAGAATTCATATATTTTTTACGAAAATAGAAAGCTTGGTAAATACGTCATCTATTATGACACTATTATGTTGAAAACTACACATTCACTGTTCAAACACTAATTGGTCTCTCTAAAAAATGATTGTCTGATTCTAAAAGCCTTAAGAATATATAATGCTAGCTTGATAAGTACATTTTTATTGGTCGAATTTAAAAGTTCAATGAACTTGTAAACACTTGCATGATTACAATAATAGTCACTTATATACTTCTTTCTGATGTCTCTATATAATTTACATGTTAAAACGAAGTGGAATTCGTCTTCAATGTCATTCATGTCACATAGCATACACTTTCGCTGATCTCTCGGCACTGCATTTTCAAAGTGTCTTGCCATTTCTATCATTAAATCATGCGATCCCATACGTATCTTTGCAATTGCTCGTCTGTATTTCAAGTTATTCAATATTATGAGATATGGGGGAATTTCAAAAGTTTGTTTGATTTCCTTGTATAAATATAAGGAAGGACAAGTGTTAATATCTATATACCATTCTGCTATGTAGAAGTCTCTAAGTCTCTGTTTCAGAACAGGCGTAAATCTTTCTATACAAACAGATGCTGGGAAAACCCATATTTCACCAAAACCAATTGCATTTAATAAATCTCTCACTTTTAATAACCAATTGTCAATAGCATTTTCAGTCAAATTTAACAATCTATCAAGCAAAGTATTTAAAATACAATTACTTTTTCTACTGCTCAGTTTTATAAAATATTTAACTGCTTTTACTTTTCGATCGATTATCAAAGGGAAACGGCCAGACTCACCATAAACCCGCACATTACTAGTAGACATTTTTACACCTAGTGTCCATTTAATAAATTTTCTATGCACCCGTTCTATGCACTCCGCACTTGACAGACCCCATATTTCACCAGCATATGTCAGAATTGAGCTCACAAAAGAGTCAAATAAATTAAACATGATGTTTGTTGGTACTTGCATATTTTTTACCAATGAGAATAACGACCCGACCGCTTTGAGTCCTTTTGCCGCTAGCGTCATTGTTGCTGTTCTAAAGGAACCTCCGGATGTAAACACTAGACCTAAATAGTTGAAACTATTCACTATCTCTATTTCTTCATTGCCGTAATGCCATCTTTCATTTGCAGCTATAATGCCTCCTTTTCTGAAGACCATAATTTTAGTTTTTTGGATATTTACAGTTAAGTTCCACTTTTCGCAGTAACTCTGTAAGCTATTTATTGATGATTGTAAACCTTCAATAGTGTCCGATAGAATAACGGCGTCGTCTGCAAATAGGATTAGATATAATGATAATTGATCAAGATTTATTCCCGCATTTAAGTTAGATTGTAGCTCCGTTTCAAGATCATTAATGTACAAGGAAAACAAAAACGGTGAACATATTTCTCCTTGAAATAGACCGATGTCATTCGTGAAAAAGTCTGACAAATCATTAAACTGCCTTACACAACATTTAACATTTGCGTATAGCGAACGTATAATTTGAAACAGTTTCCCGTCTACACCATTTTTAATGAGTTTCAGGTATAGTGATGAACGGTCAATAAAATCGTATGCTTTCTTCAAATCTAGAAACAGGCAATATAGTCTCATTTTGTTCCTTAGGTGATGTTGGATGACTTCATTTAAAACAAATATTGCGTCTGTGGTACTAAAGTTTGACCTAAAACCGAACTGTGAATCCGAGATTATTTCATTTTCGTCGGACCATAGTTTAAGCCTATTATTTATAATAGACATGAACAATTTTGCGAAACAGCTTACAAGGGTTATCCCTCTATAATTATTCGGATCATTTGTCTGACCTTTCTTAAAAATTGGCACAATAATACCTTTTGCCCATTGTTCAGGAATCGTACCCGTTTGTAATATTTTGTTGAATAATTTTTCCACATGCGGTAATATTATGTCGAGGGTTTCTACAAAATATTCAGACAATAAATTGTCAATCCCGGGCGCTTTATTTCGGTTAACTCGTTTAGCCGAAGCTAGTATTTCTTCTTTAGTTATTGGATAGTCTAACTCTTCAAATGTGACAGTATTTGAACCTAATAACGTGTTTTCGTCAAAACTACTGATAAAATCTTGAGTTTCTGTATTTTCGAATCCATTTGATAATGATAAGGACATGACTGGTGGAGGACAATCAAGTAAACAGTGCTTTTTTGTGCATATAATATTTTAGGCAAAAACAGGTAGCCTCAATGGAATCACTGATCTTTCATAAGCTAATTGGTTAGTGATATGAAGTACATATATCTCGTAAATATTTCTCTATCACAATCTATACATGTCTTTATCAATAAAAAGAAGGATAATATAGAAGAAACATTACTTTTGCCATTGACATTGCATACCTATTCAATTTAGAAATAAAAGATATTGAATCAATGAATGTATGTATTTGTATTTGCATGAATGATAATGTAAATTCCAATATATATACCAGTTAATATTGCAGTTCTACATAAACATGCTATTGAAGTAACATTTTAAATAGATTCTTTCATGTGCATTAACGTCATTTTGTTATATTACCAGCTGTTACTTGTGAATATACAAGATTTTTATAAATAAAACCTGTTATTTACAGATATTTTATCATTGATCACATATTGCCCAGTGCCTGACACTATCTCAATCTGTGTAGCAGTAAAGGTAATCCAAACTATGATCATGCAGGAATTCCCAAGAAACATATATGTCATATTTTGGCATGTGTCATTATTACATTTATGTGAATAAGATTAATTCTTCTTAATTTATCATATTTTTACCTTTACTTTCTCAAGGTACTGATCACCTCTGTATATGCCAGAGCAGAGGTACATGTACAGTACAAATGACAGTTAACGTTGAAAGGATTTCATAATCAATCACAACGAAAGTGACCTCCACCATCCGGGAATCAAGCCTGTGTAATTTTGTTGTAGATCCGTCATTGAAAATGTATTTATTGAAAATATATGGGAATTTTGCACAATTACATCATAGGCCTATACCTATATTGAATGTATTTTAAGAAGCCTCAATATCTATACTGTATGTAGCATTTAGGTTTGCATTTTGAACAGCTTCAAGCAGTTAGATGCATGTCTATAATGTTCCACATTGTAAAAACCCAGTATGACAAATTATATTTTGTTTGCTATTTTTACCATATATCAATTATTAGTGAAATCTATTCCGAAGTAAGGTTGTCATTGTATTTAGACCTAATAAATATAACATTTAGTAGTGATAAACCTAATTTGACAATTGAATTTAGCATAACTATACCTAATTGAGATGTCATTCTAATAATGTAGTTTTTTTTCTGTTACGCCGGGTTAACGGTGTAGCTTCATAATTTGTCCAGTACAATTTGTCCATGTTACGCAAAAGTGTCAAAAAAGATTAAAAGGCATATTCCTGCTGCGTTAAAATTATCAGTAACAAAAATGCAGTGTCAAGGTATTGTGGTTGAATCTTTATTGTATTGTGTTGTGAATGCAGGAAATGATTTAGTGGTCCTAGACCTACCGGACTGCATGCGCATGCGCGACGGTTTTCGCGGGACTGAAAAAGTACCCGGATAGTTCTAGGATTGAGTAAATTGAGTTCTGCGTTGGCTGGCGAAGTGGCAACATCGAGATCAAGCTTTGGTAAGCTCCCGGCCTGTTTTCCCTTCTTTAGGCTATGATTTAAGGAAATACAACATTGGCGACGAGGATTAAAACTGGATAGCAGGGCAGTGACTTTTGCATGTCATAAACGTCGTTCATTTGTAGTCAATTTTCGCGACATTCTGGACCGTTGCATAAATTGGAAAATTGACTTTGACATTCAGTTGGCATTGTGAAATAACCACTCGACGATAGCCTAAAGGGTTGATGTACTAGTATTTTTTGATTTTGTGGCTTCTAGCTTTTATTTAAAAAATACTTGGTCAAGCATAAAGTTTGGGAAACTGCAGAATGG
>NW_026858056.1:0-22056 GCF_026571515.1 Ruditapes philippinarum
CTTTCGTCGTTTGAAAGGTTTTTTTCTTTTAAGAAGTATAACAAAAGCGCTCATTCAGCAGACATAGCAGTGGTCTTACTTTGCTAAACTTGTCCTCCCTGTCAAGATTGTTGTTATCGCACCAATATGTCGTATCTGTCTCGCGGCATTGTACGAGCTATTGCCTCATTCCTTACGTCATCATCCCGGCTCCAGAACTGTCTCCGTCTTGGCACAGTGTTATAGCCTGATATAAGCAGAATTGCTAGGAAGATCCTAATTTCTTGGGGTGAAGTTGAAAACGAATGGTTGCCTTTTGAACCAGCATATCTTATACTCTGTTCAACAATCATGTTGATCACGTCATCATCAAAAAATAAGTTGAAGATGCCATCTGGTGTTTGCGGCCATCGACTTTTGTCTATATTTGAGCCATGCCAAGTGAATCTGTCTTTATCTTGCTCAGGTAGATCTTTATTTTCCCACTTCCTCTTTACTGGTGCAGGTCGTTTGGGACGCGGAGCTGGATCCCGTAGTGAAATTCTTACTTGAGGTCTTTTTGCAATATTTGCAGGCACTTCTTATTCATCTGTATCAGAAGAATCTGAAGAATGGTCAGTTTCCTGAAAAATAAAATATGATAAATATAAAAAATCTTATTCTCAACTGGATTTACTGTACATTATTTACTTACTTGCTTCGTATTTATTTATTTATCTATTTATTATTTATTTATTTCATTTATTTATTTTATTTATTTATTACTAACTAGATCGGAGTCTGGTGCTGAATCAACAACATGACGTCCATCTAGGCGAATAACTGTCGCTGTTGCTTGTTGGTCTAACTGACGTCCACTGAGGTTGTTGTAACCTACTTCTTCATCTTCACTTGCACTATCTTCATCTGTCAGTTCATCTACAGGAGGTGGTTGAACATGTATATCTGCCCTTTCAAAGTTACCTTCATCCTCAAGCATTAATATGATTTCATTTACTGTGTATCTTCTGTAAACAACAAAATATTTTCATAATGATAAAACGTACCCATTTGATCCTATTGTCTACTTTTGTAGACAAAATCTAAATTGACTGTCATAACACATTTTATACATATTTCTGAATTATAAAACAGGAATTGAGCAGAAATATAATTATACAATATAAAACAATCATACTTTATGATATAAAATAAAAACAATATAAAGTTACATACCTGTTTCTGCTAGCCATTTTCAATAATATTTTCAAGGCAAATTTTTTTTACATTCTTTTTTTGAAAAAAAACACTGCAAATAACCCTAGTGGGCTTCATTTTTTCTAGGGAAAATTTGTCCAATTTAAAAGCTTATTATGACAACAAGTTTTAGAATTTTAAAAATGATAAACAAATGTGCGCTCATAATTTAGGTCCTAGTGTTGATAAAATGCTAGTGTCTACAAAAGTAGAAAAAGGCGGGTAATGGGTTAAACAAGTCAGGTGACTTGAAAAAACCCCTTTAAGTTTCAATAAAAAGACCCGTTTTCGATATTGTGTTTTATTGAAACAAACCTTTTTTGTTAAACATTTATTTGACATGTTCTTTTAAAAAGTTTTACTTTTATTTAAAATTGTTTAAATGCTTTGCGTCCAACCTGACCAACGTGGGTCAAGGGTTTGGAAACCACCCTTTTTTTTCTTTTGGATAAGTTTTGTTTCCTTGGGGCTTTTCTAATATATTTAAATTTTTGAGGGGATTTACAGGAAAAATTTAATGAAAAATTTTTAAAACTAAAAATGAAAATTTTTTCCCGGGTCTCCCCATAAAAATTGGGCGAAAAATTTTCAAAATCTTTTGAAAAGTTTTTCAAGGGGATCAGGATTTTATGGGCGAAAAAAGGTTTAAAGGAAAAATAATTTTCAAGGTTTGGGCCCCTAACTATTCGAAAACAAAATGGCTTGCGTTTTGATTTAGAAAATTTTTCAAAATTTTTCTCAAAAGGTGTTTTAAATTTTTTCAAAACTCGGGTCAATGAAAATTGTAACAAATACCCTTTTTATTTAAAATATTTAAGTTAGATTTTTTTTTTTTAATTTTGCTCTTATATGAGTTAAATTTTTGCAATTTAAAATTTTATTTTGTGTTAAAAAAATTCGGGGAAAAAAGAACACGATTTTAAAATATATAGTCGTATTAAAAAAAAATATGGGTTTTTTTTACCAAATAAAATTTTATAAAAAAAAAAGATATTTTTGATAAAAGGGCATTTCTTTTTGGGAAAAACCCCTTTTAAAGAAAACTTTCCCATTTACAAAATTTTTTTAAACTTCCTTTTCTTGCTTTTAAAAAAGACTAAATTAGGTTTGAGGTAAATTTCAGGTTTTTTTATGTCCATTGATTTTTAAAAGTGTTTCATCAAACATGAAATTTCACGGGAAAATTTCACCCAATTTTTCAATTAAAAAATAAGGCAAAACTGTCTATATATTTTTTCAATTACAAGGGGCGGTCAGTGACCACATTTTTTCCCTCATTGGACCAAAATTTTATGGGGAAAGTTTTTTTGACAGACGGGGCAGACAGAAAAGGGACAATGAAACTAGAAATTGGTACTGATTATTCCTTAAAAGTTTTGGGTAAAAATTTCCCCCAAATTTTTTTTGAGGGGTTTGTCCGGACAAACTTTTTTGGGATGTGGCCAAAAGCACAGAAAAAAAAAACCTTTTATCAAAGGGCCATAAATCGGCCAGAAATCATTCAACCGGGAAAAAACCCCCTGCAATACGCGCAAAAAACCCTTTAACTACAATCAATCTTGGGAAAGTTTCATTGAAAATTTCATTAGTGGTATAAGGAAGTAGTCCGGAATAAATTCAAAAATAAAGAAAAATTAATTAAAGGCCATAACTCTTGACAAAAAAAATCATTGAACCGGAAAATGCTGACAATGTGCACTGTGCACAACAAGACTTGGTAATGATCATTCCTGTAAAGTTTGGACGAAATTGCACCAGCAGTTTATTTGGGAGTAGTCCGACAAGTTTTGGTGACGGACGGACAGACAGACAGACGGACAGACAGACGACGGAGAAGTGATCCCTATGATGTCGCGCATTACTCCGTTTAGGCGACACAAAATCAGCAAAAAAGATGAAACGAGTTATAACACAGATGCAAAATAAAGAGAGAAAAAAATTACGAAAAAAAGAAAAAAAGAAATAAAAAACAAAATAAGTTTAAACAAAAGAAAAAAAGATAAAAAAATGGTAAAAAGAAGAGAACAAAAAAAAAAGAAAAAAATCTGCGCAGATGGTGTTCAAATTTGTCGTCCGTTGGCAGCTTTTGTCCAATAGAAAACCATTTAAACAAGTATTTAGTAACCCACAGCGTTTTGCATAGTCGTCAATTTGAAATAAAATTATTTAAAAGGTAGGCTTTGTAGTATCAAAAAGAAAGCAAAAAAGACATTAATTTTTATTGTAAAAATATAAGACATAGTTTTTTTCAAAATTTGTGCAATTTCGTGTAATTTTCATGCTTTGCTGAACAAACATAAATAATTATATATAATGAAGAAAAGATAAAAAGAATTTATAACAAAAATAAAAAAAAAAAATGAAAAGAAATAAAGAATTTAAAAAAAAATGAAAAAAACGGTTAAATAAAAAACGAAAACATAAAAAAAAAAAAAAAATATATAAAAAAAAGAAAGAAAAATAAATATAAAAAAAAACAGAAAAAAGAAGAAAAAAGAGAAAAAAAGAAAAAATAATGCCAGATGGTTTTCAACCTTGTCGTTGGTTGGCAGGGCTTTTGACAACAGAAAACCATTAAACAAGTTTCAAGTGGACACATTTTTTGCATAGTCGTCTTTTGAAAAATGAAATTTTAGGTGTTTTTTTAGTGTCAAAGAGAAAGCAAATAAAACACTGATTTTATTGTTTAAAGATATATAAGACAGAGTTTTTTTCTTTTATTTTAAATTGCGAAATTCGTGCAATTTCGTGTAAATTTTAATGCTTTGCTGAACACACATTTTATAATCAAATAATGAAAGACGAGATGAAAAGAGTTTTGCTGAACACACATTTATAAATTAAATAATGAAGACAAAAAAGAAAAAAAATCGAAAATGAAAAGAATGGTTTTAACCTTTGTCGTGGTTTTGGCAGGCTTTTTGAAACAAAGAAATTAACAAGTTTCAAAAACACATTTTTGCATAGGGTCGTCTTTGAAAAAAAAATTTTAATGCAAGCAAATAAAACACTTGATTTTTATTGAAAAAATATGACAGAGTTTTTTTCTTTTATTTTAATTGCGAAAATGCAATTTCGTGTAAATTTTAATGCTTTTGCCTGAACAACACCATTTAAACAATCAAATAATGATGACGAGATGAAAAAGAGTTCTTGCCTGAACCACACCATTTAATAATTAAATAATGGGAAGACGAGAATGAAAAGAGTTATAAACAGGAAATTGCAAAAAAAAATGAAAAAATGAGAAAAAAGAAAATAAATGAAAAGATTTAAAAATGAAGAAAAGAAAAAAAAATGAAATAAAAATATAAGAATAAGAAAAAAAAAAGAGAAAAAAAAAAGAAAAAAATCCTGCTAGATGGTTTTCGACCTTGTCATGGTTGGCAGGCTTTTGACAAAAAAGAAAACCATTAAACAAGTTTTTTTAGTGTTCATAACCTCTGATCCCCTTTCAAAATTCCATTTTATTTTAGTTCCGCCATTGTTTTCCCTCGTTTAGGGCACACGCTTTTTTATTATCTTGGGGACCATACGCCGCTTTTTCATGGAATGGCACTGAAGTGTCACATTGAAGGTTCCATGATAACCGCCGTATGAACACATCTGCGGATGTTTCTAAATTCAAAATTTTACTATTTCACGTATAAAATGTTGAATTCTGCTTAAGCTGGTGCTAGGGGGCGTGGACGGTAACTTGCACTTTCAAGTACCGTCCATGAACAGGCTCAATCAAACCGAGCCTGCAACATTTTCAATTTTGCCGTGTTGGGCTTTCTTTAGGGATTCTGTATTTATCTATATTTTAGTAACACATTTTTGCATAGTCGTCTTTGAAAAATGATTTTAGGTGCTTTTAGTGTCAAAAAAGAAAGCAAAGAAAACACTGACTTGTTTCGCCTCTACGGAGTAGTGGCGACATATAGGGATCACTTCTCCGTCGTCTGTCTGTCTATCCGTCTGTCTATCTGTCCGTCCGTCACAAAACTTGTCGGGACTACTCCTCATAATCTACTGGTGCAATTTCGTCCAAACTTTACAGGAATGATCAGTACCAAGTCTAGTTGTGCACTGCCCGTTTTGTCTGTCCGTCTGTCAAAAACTTTTCCAAACATGAAATTGGCCATCTTGAGGCGACACATGTGATCACTGATCGCTCTTGTATTTTAAAAATATAAGACAGATTTTGTCTAATATTTTAATTGCTAAAACCGTGCAATTTCGTGTAATTTTCATGCTTTGCTGAACACACATTTAAATCTATGGACATAAGAAACTGTAATCATATCTCAAAGCCGCAATTTAGTCATTTTAGCATTAACACATATCAATCCTAATTGCAAAATTAAACTACATATAAGAGCTAATTTAAAAAATATCATCACTTAAATATCTCCAAAGGAGTTTGGTACACATTATTTCATTGTATCGAGTTTTTCAAAAATTAACACATTCTTGAGAAAAATGTTTTATGTTTCTAAATCATAACGCGGACATGTTTGTACTTCGAATAATTAACGGCAAAACTTGACATTATGTTCCTTACCCTTTTCGCTACATATAAATCCTGATGTACAAATATATGTATACACTATAATATCTTCAGTACGGTGTAGACATAAAACATATAATTCTATTTCATTGCCAAACTTCATCGTTAATAGTTTTGCAATAATGTTGTCAACACTTTTCAAAAGTACTTGTAAATTTCGACAATTTATAGAGAGACACAGGCAAAATTTTCATTTCTTAGTTTTGAATTTTTCATTCATTATTCTGTAAATGCCCTCAAAATAAATTTATTAGACAGTCAACGAATAAACCACAGTTAAAGAATAAAATTGTGGTTCCCTAACTTGACCCACGTGGGTCATGTTAGAGCGCTAGCATTTCACAATAGTTGTCAAAGTGAACTCTGGAAACGTTTAAAGAACATGTCAAATGATTGACTTAGGCTTGTTTCAATCACAAAATATCCAGAATATCTGTTATTGTAACTTCAAGGGTTTGTTCAAGTCACCAGACTTGTTTAAAACTATTTGGTGATTCTATTGACGTCTAAATTTTGTTCAACCTATATAGATATATTTATGCTTCTAACCCAAAACATATAGAATTTAAACAGAAATTCATGCTGAAACTTCAAGAAAAGTAACTTTAGCTTGATTTGAGTACATTAGATCATTTTAATATTTTTGATATTATGTTGCCTGAATATCCCTTTAACAATATCATGAATGTATATCACAGAGTTTTGCTCCAAAGAGTTTGCAAAAGCACAGTTGTTTCAGATAATGTAAATGCGCTCTTTTTCAATAAAAATCATTCCATTATCATATTTGCAATAAAAATATTTTTAACCATAGATTTTATGTGCATATTTCTGAATTGAATCCCTGCATGTGAATCCATATAGACAAAGATGAACATTATATTGTCTAGAGTATAATCTCAAAAAATCTGATATAGCGAATATTTTATTGCCAAATTAGTTTCTATTGAAAACTGGTTGTGAAAAAATTGCAACAAAATGATGTCATCGCAAGGCGTTTTTGCAACAATGTTATCATTAAATTCTGAAAAACACTGGTAAGTTTCGACCTTGTAACAAGGTCATGTAAGAATATCATCAACAGTTGTTGTTGAACATGTAATGCCCTGATATTTCAAGATGATCATTATTCCATCAAAAATACTAAAAGAAAAAAAAGCAACTTTTAGAATGTTTTAATCATATACATGTATACAATACTCCCGAAGATAAGCCCTGCATGCAAGTTCTTATTTACGCATAAGAAATTTATAATGTCAACGGTATAATCTCAATCAAATCCGATATAAAAATATTTTATTGCAAAACTCGTTTTTTTTGCGCTAAATTGCTTGGGATACATGGCAATAAAATTATGTCAACGCAACGGGTTATTATTGCAAATATCGTTTTTATTGTACAAGTTGGTGAGAAAATATGATACAAAAATAGGTCATCGCAACGAGTTTGTTTTGTAATAATATTGTAAACACTTTTGTATTATAACTTGTATGCTTTGAAGTAATAAAAAATCGTATATGTCTATTTCTTCAATGTACTGGTAAGTAAGACCTTATTTTAACGTCATGTATGTATATCACTTTCATCATATATATTAAAAGAAACGAGACTATATTTATTTCCGAATATAATCCCTGCCTTTTAATCCTAATATACATAGATAAATTTTATAATGTCTTTTGTATATTGTCAATAAAATCTGATAGAAAAAAATATTTATTGCAAAATTCGTTTTTATTGCAAAACCGGTTGTAATCAAATTGCAATAAAATCATGTCAACGCAACCAGTTTTGCAATAAAATTATTGCAAAACTCGTTTTATTTTCTTTCATCAAAGAACTGGTAAGTTAAGACCTTACTAAAACTTCTTGTATGTATATCACCGAAATTTGAGCAAATACAGTTGTTGCTGTAAATGTACATGTCCTGATATATATGATGATCATCCTTTCATCATATATATTAAAAGGAAAACGACTAATGAAATTGAGAATGTAAATTAATGTTTAATCATATGCATATACACTCATTATCCCAGAAAATAATTCCTGCATGTCAATCCTAATAGATATATTTTATAATGTCTTTTGTATAATGTCAGTAAAATCCGATAGAAAAAATATTTTATTGCAAAACTCGTTTTTATTGCAAAACCGGTTGTAATCAAATTGCAATAAAATCATGTCAACGCAACCAGTTTTGCAATAAAATTATTGTAAAACTCGTTTTTTTTTCTTTCATCAAAGAACTGGTAAGTTAAGACCTTACTAAAATTTCTTGTATGTATATCACCGAAATTTGAGCAAATACAGTTGTTGCTGTAAATGTACATGTCCTGATATTTCATGATGATCATCCTTTCATCATATATATTAAAAGGAAAACGACTAATGAAATTGAGAATGTAAATTAATGTTTGATCATATGCATATACACTCATTATCCCAGAATTAATTCCTGCATGTCAATCCTAATATACATAGATAAATTTTATAATGTCTTTTGTATAATGTCAATAAATTCCGATAGCAAAAAATATTTTATTGCAAAACTCGTTTTTATTGCAAAACCGGTTGTAATCAAATTGCAATAAAATCATGTCAACGCAACCAGTTTTGCAATAAAATTATTACAAAACTCGTTTTTTTTTCTTTCATCAAAGAACTGGTAAGTTAAGACCTTACTAAAAGTTCTTGTATGTATATGACCGAAATTTGAGCAAATACAGTTGTTACTGTAAATGTACATGTCCTGATATTTCATGATGATCATCCTTTCATCATATATATTAAAAGGAAAACGACTAATGAAATTGAGAATGTAAATTGATGTTTGATCATATGCATATACACTCATTATCGCAGAAAATAATTCCTGCATGTCAATCCTAATATACATAGATAAATTTTATAATGTCTTTTGCATAATGTCAATAAAATCCGATAGAAAAAATATTTTATTGCAAATCCGGTTGTAATCAAATTGCAATAAAATCATGTCAACGCAACCAGTTTTGCAATAAAATTATTGCAAAACTCGTTTTTTTTTCTTTCATCAAAGAACTGGTAAGTTAAGACCTTACTTAAAGTTCTTGTATATATATCACCGAAATTTGAGCAGATACTGTTGTTGCTGTAAATGTACATGTCCTGATATTTCATGATGATCATCCTTTCATCATATATATTAAAAGGAAAAAGACTAATGAAATTGAGAATGTAAATTAATGTTTGATCATATGCATATACACTCATTATCCCAGAAAATAATTCCTGCATCAATCCTAATATACATAGATAAATTTGATAATGTCTTTTGCATAATGTCAAGAAAATCCGATAGAAAAAATATTTTATTGCAAAACTCGTTTTTTATTGCAAAACCGGTTGTAATCAAATTGCAATAAAATCATGTCAACGCAACCAGTTTTGCAATAAAATTATTGCAAAACTCGTTTTTATTGCAAAACTGGTTGTAACAGTGCTTACTATCAGATAGCTGACATAAATTCTTCTTAATTTAGAACTTACAATGACAGCAAGAGCACAAGTAGTGGCAAAACTTACACCCCGTTGTTGTTGCTGTTAAGAGCAATCATTTTTTCCGAAGAGGGATAACATTTCTCTTTTTTGTAATTGTGCTGTGTTTCGAGAACACATTAGAAGTAGGGTGTTTTAATATATAAACTGAAAGAATGTCGTGTTTCATAAGACGATATTAACCATTTATTTAAAAAACAACGTTTAATCTTGATAGTGATGCTAGTGGTTATTATTACTCCTGCAACTACTAGTTATAATGATATTGCAGTATTTCCTTGAATTCTTGAAGACAGTACAATGCTATACATGCATATTCTGTAAAAGTCTATAGTAGTAACTCCATATTTGTCTGTTCCAGACAAAACATTTTCTTATTACCGTGATAGCTTTAGCATGTTCTGTATGATTTAGTGTTCATATTGACAAAAACCTTATAGACAATATCAATACACTAAATTACCCTATATGCCTCCGCGTTTGCTGTTATTGTCAGCAATCATTTCTTGACAAATGCAGAAAAAATGACAAAATTGTACTCTTGTTCATAGACTCGTTATTACCAGAACATTTACGAAGAGCTGTTAAAACATTTAAACTATAAAATAAAAGGAGAAACAAGACGATTCCAAAAGTTGTTGTCCAACTATCGTTTAAAACCGGCCATCATTTTCTCTGCTGTCGTATAACATTCATATTTCAACAATTTTTTGCAATTTCTTTCTGACGATAAATACAATAGATATGCATCAAGAAAATAATGTATACAAAACCTGTAGTCTATACTTGCATAATTGTCTTTTAAACATGATAACCTCATTTGCTCGGAACGATTAAGTGCCCATACTGTCAATAATTGACACTTATATCAATACTCCAAATTGTTGTGGGTTTTTTGCCATCAACTTTATAAGAAAACGATAAACATCATCTTAACAAATACAACTATCTAAATAAATAAATAAATAAATGCTTTAGCACAATTTATATCTTATATGTTTGTTTTTATGGTTTTTGAAAGCATATACATTCAGTCCTGATAAGAATTGAAATGCCTGCTAATGTCAAGACAGCCATCGATTTTACATGATGAATATGTTAGTCCATATTATATGTTATTTTGGCTTTGGAGTGATATATGTGGATATATTACCTGTTAAGATTTTATATCACCCGAGCCGTTAGGCGAGGGTGATATTTTATCTTGGCAGGTAATATATCCACATATATCACTCCAAAACCAAAATAATAATTGTATTACCCTTCCCCTGTCGAGTTTAGACGATTTTTTAAAAATCATTGCTGTTTCAAATGAAACGTCGAAATAAGATTCCCTTTAGGGTACCTCTTCGTCACAACATGACGTCACATAAATACATGACGTATTTTTCCCCGTACCTAACGAATGTAAACAAGAGAAAAGGAGCAGTCTATTGAACGCACTTTTTTGTAATTAATATCAAGCTTTCACAAGGTCATATTTGTTTTCGATACTGATGGTAATATGTATCATTACTCTACTTTGGTAAATATTTATCATTGACAGTTAAAAAGTGCTTGTAAATCGGAATTTACACCGCGATAAATCGAACCGTACGCGCATCACCTCAGCGCATGTTGTTTACAACGTTGGGTACCCAACGGGGAAATTTAGTGTGTATATTACCCGTCTGGCTCGGTTATATCAATTTCTTTCGGGTGATCAATATCCAATCAAAAAGGCGGAAAAAATCTGGAAGGGTAATAAACGTTTTTGTTATAAGATAAAAAAAATAAGGTAGCTTTTCACATGCCACTTCTTTTGATTGATCATGATAGCATCAGCGCATTCTGAATTGTCGAGGATCACTTAAAGTAATGACTTGATCTAATTATCTTGTTATATTTAGTGTTGTGTGTAAGTTTGAGTTCGTATTGATAAATAACTGTTCCAATAAAGAAATTGGTAACATCAGGACCACAGAGCAATGTACAGAAATTTATGGCAAATATAAGCTTTGATAATCATATGACTATTTATTTTTCAGGCTATTAAATTTAAGTGGTCTTGAGTGGAATCTTTAAAGAAAGATTTTCCATAAACAAACTACGAAACTATACACCAATGCAATTCTTTAATATTTCCTTTAAACAGACAAATGAACTCCATATCTTTGTTTTTTAAAGTAATTTGTTAGGCAATTATTTGAAATTTATCTGAGCAGCCATATACATTGATTTTCAATCGAAAAAAAAAAGAATAATTTCAAATACTGATCCGTGGTGTCATTTCACCTGATTGTCAGAGATTTGTCAGTAATATGAATGTATACACACAAAAGCAAAGCAGGTAAGCAATTAAGACTTTTTAATAGCGTAGAGACGTTTACTTGTACAATTTTGTTTCGTTCAAAACTTTAATTCGTTTTTCCTTAATACTGCTTTGTTCTGTTTTACTTAAAAATAGAAACATTATTATCATGAGTCTATTTTATCAATTATCCACTTGCATACTTGCACAAAGAATAAGATTCTGAAATTCTGAAAGATGATTAAATCAGATAACTGTACATATAGAAATATTCATAGGATGAGTTGATACATACAATAACACAATAATGTCATACTGATATTGTTTAACAAAAAGTTATATGTCACGTCAGAGTGATCTGTTTTTCGTCAATTTCCAGTCAATTCCAGTCATTCGTCCTTAAATACGTCAGAAAATGAAACTGGTAAAGTAAATTTTACTGCAAAAGCTCATACAGGTCATACCACTTCAATAATTATAATTATACAGTTTGGTTAATGTAAAAAGATTATCAAGGTAAGAATTAAAGCATATATATTAACTTGAAAATTTTAAAAAAGTAATGTGATTTATGTATTTTCTTAAAGTATTGAGTTTCTATTACTGACGCAGCTCAAGTCTTTTAAACAGAAATTGACGTAGAAACAATTGGGTTACACTTCATATATATGAAGTATGTTTTATCGCTAAATGAGATTTGTTATGCTGTATACAAAGATATGGTCTACGGCTTTTAAACACCAGTAAAAATTACTTTTTGAGAAATATTTAATTACCAGCACTTTTAAGTGTTGAGAATTGAGTACCACTCAGGCCGGTGCTAGGGGGCGTGAGGGATGTTGCACGTTTTTATTATCCCTCATGTACAGACTCAATCAAACCGAGTCTGCAATTTTCCTGTTATTTTGTTGTGAATAATACTTCCTTAGGCTAGGGATCTCTTTGTATACAGATTTTTTTTAAAGTTTTACATACAGAAGTTTCATAGTTTAACACTTTTTTCTGATTCATATTTATATTAAGAGAATGCACTAACTGAAAAGAATTCACATTTCACAAAAAAAAATTGCTTACTGCTGTTGCTTTGAAAGTAGTTGCGAGCGCCCCTTTGTTACCTTTTCAAGATGTCCGTCTAAATTCTTCAGTTTCCCCAGATTTCTATTAAAACCAAATTTCGCTGAAAACATTTTAACCAATTTTTCGACTTTTTTCCCATCATGAGACCATTCAAAATGTCCCCGATTTATCAAAATTAATGTTCCTAGAATGAAAAGACATTTTGAAACTAAACTAACAGAATATACAGAACTAAAATGTTACTGCAGACTATTGCAATCTAACGAGAAAACTTAAAATAAGATATTTTTTTATCATCATTATTTCTGTCCTTGAAATATTCACTGTTATAGTTCTAAATAGGACACATTTTATTGTCAAAGACAAATACCTGTATAATAAGTATAATGATATTAAACCTCAAAGATGATAAATTCATAATTACACGCTCTTGTTGATTCTGTTCTGCTTACGTAATATCTTATAGTATAATGTAAATAAATCATAATTATAATACTCAACAGAACTTTAAAAACGTCAAATTGTCGTGTTTAAACTGTATTATTAAATAAACCAGAAGAGGATTTTCCTTGAAGGGAATACATCAGAATTAATAAAATAAAAAACTTCCATTTATTTTACCAAACAAAATTAATACAAAGCACCTCTCGGCAAAACGTTCGCTATTTTCCCAGACTTGCGGAATGCATTTATATTATAGGTTTCCTTGATAGTCTAAAATTAAATGTCCATTCTATATAACCAACATTTAACAATATACATGTATATTGAATGATAATGAAGAAGTATTGAATCTAGGTCTGGATAATGAAATGAGTCCATTTATGGGATATTGCTAATAATTACGTACTGTAAATTTAATGAGAACCTAATGACACTGGTATTGATATCAATTGATTCGAAAGTCTGATATACATCTATGATCATTAATCTCTTGTATAAATCATTTACAATTTCATATTGTCACATAAACGGGTTAAATAATTTCCTTAATAGCTCAGTAAACTGAGAAAATGATATATCCGTAAAATCATAAACTTAACATAATGACATTAAATAGCGTAAAAAGATAATTATGTCTTTTTGTACTTTTTTGGAATTACGTAAATTTAATGACTTTTGTTCCAAATATTTCTAATGATTTGTAATTTTACATTTCTTATATTGATTATTTAAATTTTTAGATTGATCATTTTATATATAAATCACAAATATAGCGAAACTTGTGATTTTCTTGTTGCTCTGTCTTCCTTTAGGACATTGAGTACTTTTGTTACGGTCATTGGGTTTACTTTTATATGTTTCTACATGATCATTTTAGTGTTTTACTTATTTAACCTTTTGTAACCATGACAACTGTTAGAATTTCCCTTGGCGGGGATTCATTTTATTTACACTGTCTCGTTTATAGGAACATGGTAGGGCTAAGAGCGAGGTTTGGTGCACCATTAACCGGTTTAAACTCCCAAGCAGCCATTATTATGCTGCTGACCGTTCCAAGGCGGAGCCCCAATGTGTTCCTCAGATGTATGTCTATGTTGTTTCATACTGTTTTGGTGACACTTTTGCTTGTGTCCCTTGTTGTTTTCTCGTCTACGGTAAGTATCTTCCCAATTGCCTCTAGTTATTATTTCTTTGATTAACCCCCCCCCCATTCCCCCGGTCTCCTGTCCCCTTCCCCTTTGTGGGCCTATTATTATTTTCTTTGAATTCCTAATCAGTTACAAATTATTTATCATTTAATGATTAACGTGTCTTTGCCCTGTCCTTTTTATGTTTGGGGTCCGCCTGGGCTCCTTGCCATTGGTTCTTGTTGCTTGGTCATATGGGGGTTGCGTTCATTGAACGCCGCCCTTCCTTGTTGATCTTGTTTATCATATTTTACTGTAGACATATATACACAAATATCCATGTGCATCGTAAATCTGCATAAGTATTTAGTAAGTAAAAAATAACCGATTACAAAATCTACATGAAGGTACTGGTGCAGCTAGATAGCAGTCATCAAAATCAGAGACACTTGAACACCCGTCCATCTTAATACATTGCACACGGCGAATAAATAAAAATAATTACATTATATTCTTGCTTTCATTAGAAGTAATTGAATCATATCGAATTCCCAAATGGAAACCAAAAACTTTCATTACATTTGAAAGTGTTTACTGTCCATCCTTTTGATATAGGTCAATTTTAAATAATTGATAGACATACCAATATACCACACCTTGGGTCATTAATAGCTCAATCAAGAAAAGGAATGTACAAAATGATACATTGACAAAATAAATAGTTTAACTATACATGATGAGATAATAAATAAAGTACATTGTAAATGCCATAAGAGAAATGACGCCAATGCTATATGTAACTACAAAATAACTAAATATACTATTTCATGACCATTGATGGGTAATTCAACACTTAATTCTTTTGTCTAAATCAAATAATTTTGTTTCTGCTTATATAGGGGAACATTTTATCCCCCAGGTCATCATTCTTACTTATCGGGCTAAGATAACTGAATTTCAAATTTGTCTTAAGAGTTAATTGATGGACACTTTAAGAGAATTTTAAAACGGCACAATAACTAATAAGGTTCAGTACTTTTATATCCGGTTAAGTAGACTATGCTTTCTAATATTATATAAGTACAAAAATCAATAAAAGAGAGCGACGTTAAACGAAGCCAATGACACACGATCTCGCCTATCCAACGTTTATTTACAGAACACTAAGCGAATCATGATTTGTAATGAAACTCCTCCGCGAATCAGCTTTGATCCGGAAAAAGTTATTTTCAGTAGGCAGTCAGTCGACTCCATTGAGAAAATATCTATAACTACGACTGCACAATTACTACACTGTTATTAGAGAACAGCAATATTACAAAGGAAAGAGAAAGACGAGACAAAAATCGGTAGCGAAACCAAGAAGCTGAAGCCGCTCAGCCTGCCAAAATAAGACTGCCAGTAGGGAGCAAACGCATTCACCAGCCAAGTACTCTCAGTCCTTCTCTAAATCCTCAGCGGCTTCCCTGCCGCATCTAAAACCAAAATGCCAAGGTCAAATTTTATATTTACCCCACAGTAAGGATTGGTCACCACTAACACTCGTACCAGTACAAAAGAACCTAAACCGATCCCCTCTGAATCTTATCCAAGCATATTACATACGAACAAAACTGCTGAAATCTTCCAAATATTGTCTGTCCGCTTATTTGTATTTGAGGTTAAAAGGTGGGGTAGTGGAGGGAAAAGAGATAATAAACATTGACGAATGCAGACGAAAGATTTGGATTCGTTTTAAGTAAATTATGTATACTTTATTCTTAATTACTCCGACATCTTTAATACTGTATGATAATTCAATAATCATATTTAAAGTTGGAAACCGTTTTAGCTCGTGTTAGGGCGAAACGTTGTACTTTACATCATGTCTCAATAAATCAAGTAACGTGGTTCTTTTTTGTTTTCAATGCTCTTATTGTATAAACCTTTATTCCAGTTTAATATTGTATGTGCTTTTCCTTATCCAGCATTGTTGCATAAATGTTTGAACAGTCTGGTCTTCAGAGACTCGTTTACATTGTAACGATCACTAGTTATATATTGGTAAACTGTGATAGAAGATTGTTTCTTATCAAACAAATCAGACTGATGTCAGTTGAACATGGTAGTAGAAGTATAAGACATAATCTGGCTGACTTAGTTGATTCAGGGTATGAATTTTCACGGAGGCGATAGATTTGCGATACTAAAGTGAAAATGCGACATATATTGAAACAGATCATAAAAGCCTTATATAAAATAATCCGAAGAAAGCATTTTCTAAAATAATTTTTTTACATAATTTAATGTCAAAACGATTGAAATCTTACAAATGTATACTACTTAATTTTCACGCAGTGGAACATTCATGACAATTGTGTGTCACAATTCAATAATATACGCATCATTGCAAAGGATAAATAAGTTAGAGATTATCTGATATTGTATGCAGATCGAAAATCATCACTAATATTTGTCTACAAAAACAATGCACTATAAATCCCAACGCGGTAATGTTTGTAGTTGATTTATATCTAGAGGCTGTTATCTTTAAACTAAACGTGATGGTCATACAGGTAATAATAAAATTTAGTAGATATATCCTTGACTATACCAATATAAATTTTCCAATACCTCATGCTTTTGCAACATCATTAATTGAATTTTAGAAACATAGTCGGTGTAAATGATGTAGACTCGATATAGCTTCCAACAAACTCACTTTCCGGCACATAAGTTCTATGAATATGCTCCGCCCATTTTGTCTACCTGCAACGCATTTTCAAAGTCAATTCTGTTTGTTCACATTTAACTGTCTGTACAATCTTCAAATACAACCATTTCAAATTCAATCAATTCAAATAATTTCGTCCTATTTTTTGCAACTAAATATATCTTGCTAAAATTTAAAAAAATGATGACTGTTATATTTTGCGAAAGAAGTACGTGCATTAAAAAGCTGATGAATTAAATATAGTATCAAATGTATGTGAAATTATTCTACAAATGTGACATCATTTAGCTTTTCCAAAACGACAATGAAATCATGTCCTCCGATTAACAATACAATTTAGCTTTTCAGTTGTTCAAGTTTATATGGAATAGAACCTGATATTACCATAGCTATTATATGAAAACGGGTCTTAAATAATAAATTCATTAAGAACATTATTTATTGAAGAAAACTCTCAACAAAAACGTAATATGCTTTAGTTCGCTGCGTTTTGCATGCCACTGATTTAAAGCTGTAAAATATTATCGCCATATATCAAGAAATTAGCGATGAAATAATTTGCAGTAGAAACTCGGCATTTTGTAATTTCCAGATAATTAGCACATTATGGAGATAGCTTTTACAATTTTACATGTTTTTCTATGAGTCTGTATTCATATTGACAATAACTCACAGAATAATGACTTTTTTTATAATTAGTCGGTTTCTTGCCTTGCTTAACTCATCTTTTTGTTCCAAAAAAAATAAGAAAAGATAATAAAAGGGAATTTTATCTATAGCTTGGTACCAAAGACTTTCATGTTGAATTATCTGTTAATAAATTTCAGTTTTAAATAACAGTATGTGTATTTGGTAGTTTGCTTAAATTAACACAGAATCAAGTTCAAAAGAACAGATGAGCTGGCTGTTTGTCATTGATATTTCAACCACGAACACGCGCACGCAAATCATGAATGTCTATTTTAAAAATGTGTGATTACATTTATATATACAAATAATACATACTGCAAAGCCTAAAGTGCCGCGCCAAATATTAAGTTTCTGTCTGATTTTGGACCAACCTTTTAGCACGTATACCACACATTTCTTAGTGTATACTGTTATGGAAATATCACTCCTTCAAACCATTCCTAACGCTCACGTCATTCCTATAATATTTTACATCTCTTTAAAAAGAATCAAAACTTATACGTATTCAAGGTCTTTTGTTGCGTGCGCCTAATTGCCAAAACAGATATGATGAAATATAAATAAATCACGTCATTGCATAAATGCATTTGTAACTCTGTATTAAATAGATATTTCAGATCATTTAGATCAATAATGCTATTTACTGTGAAAGACTAAGATGCAGAAATATGAGCTAATCATTTCACTGTAAGATCTAGATGAATTCATTGATTAAATGAACGGTTTATATCCATCAAGATAGTTATATCAGTAATGTTCAAACCAACGACATAGTTACTGTCGAGGAAAATATTCGTTATGCATTTATATTACAAAATATCATAATAAATAGCAGGGCAATATGGAAAATAATATGGAATAAAACAACAACAAAGAAAGAACAAAAAAAAAAACAACAAACAAACAAACATACAATAACACATTTACAAACTTAAACATAGGAAGCAGATTTTATATAAAAATAAAACAACAATGCATTACTTTTTGCACACAACGTATTTGTTTATTTTTGTAAATGATAATGTAAATATAATCATAGAACTATTTTAATAATTATATATCTTCAAAATATGGTAACAAAAAATAACCAGAACATATTCAATTTTTTTGGTATTGCATGTTATCTAGCACCTAATAGTTATATTATTTTCAATGTTGATGCTTTGCTGATAAACGAACAAAAACGGACAAAAACAAAACAAAAGAACCCATTTTCAACCTTTCCTTTGTTATTGATTACATTATCCATCACTTTTTGCCCAACTACTTCAAGACTTTTTTCAGATACCTGTGCATATGTACGCCACAGAACGTTATCTTCGGTGTATTTTTAGCTCACCTGAGCACAAAGTGGTCAAAATGAGCTTTTTGGATCAAAATTTGTCCGGCGTCAAGCGTCCGTCAGTGCGTAAGTCGTGAACATTTCATACAAATTACTTCTTCTCCGCAATCACTGGGAAAAAACTTGATGAAATTTTTCTGAGGTGTTCCTAGTATGAAGTTCTACTAAAATTGTTCAATGGTTCTGCTCAATTAAACATTTAGGTCATATTTAGGAAATAAACTTTTAAAATGAAATCTTTAAAAATCTTCTTCTCTTGAAGTGCAAGGCCTAGAGCTTAGATATTTTGTTAGTAGTATCATCTAATAAACATCTATAACAATTGTTTAAATTATAGCCCTGGGGGTCAAATTGGTCCCGCCCTAGGGGTCATTGATTTTCCTATAAATGTATATTTTAAAACTCTGAAAATGCAAGGCCTAGAGAGCTAAGTTTTTTGTGTAGTATCATCGAATGAATCGCTACAACAGTTGTTCAAATTATAGCCCTTGGATCAAAATTTGCCTTGCCCCGGTGTCATTGATTTTCATTAAGTACATATAATAAAAATATAAAATCTTCTCCTCTAAAAGTGCAAGCACTAGAGCTAAATAATTTTTGTGTGTAGATCATTTTAAACGAAATTCTACAAAAATCGTTCAAATTACAAACCCTTGGGTCAAAATTGGCCTCACCCTGGGGGTCATTGCCTTAAAATCATCTTCTCCGAATTGTCAATGGGTAGAGGTAAGATATTTGGCATGAAACATTGTGAAGTGGACCTCTTCCAAGATTGTTCAAATTATAGTCCTGGGGTCAAAATTGGCCTCGCCCCGGGGGCCATTGATTTTCATTATGCATATAAAGGAAAAACTTAAATATCTTCTTTTCTAAAGATATAAAGCTTACAGCATTGATATTTGGTAAATGATAGTATCCTATAGTCCTCTAACAAAGTTGATAAAATTTTCTCTATTGTCGAATATGTCAATATTGACACCATCCCGGGGCATAGGTTTCCGAAAAAATGAAAAAAACACTCTAGAGACTACTGTTACAACTGAAAATGGGGATGAGAAAGGTCGTTTTGTTGTTTTCCAGGGGCAGTTTCAAAATATGGGTTATCTGGGTTGAAATGCGTAACTTGAAACTGAAAATTAGATTAAACGCCTATTTCTGCGTACAAAACATATTCAATGTCGTTGTTCAATATCTAAAAACATTACAATAGTAAATAAAAATACACATCATTATACATTGACATCATTTAGATAAAAAGAATTAATAAACGGTTTTCGTGGAACAACATACATATACAAACACACATACATATACATACACACATAGACATATATCCCCCACACATATACATACAATAACATATACACAAATATCTCTATCTTTCCCGGTCTCTTAGACAAATATTTACAGTACAGTAAATTCTAATCACAGTTCAATATTCTACAGTTTTTATTCGTATATCATAATTTGTATCTTACCATAAAGTCGCGCGTTTTTTTCTCTCTTTGTGTATAGTGACAAAATCACGAGGACTGTTAGAATTGAACATATACACAAGGATATTGAAATTTATAACGAGCGTTAATTTTGTAGCGAGTGTAGAAAAGTGCTTGCTTGGATCTATCAAATTTGATCTGTTTAGACTACCCAAAAAAAAAAAACAAATAACACAAGTGCTATAGAATTGTGTAAGAATTATGAAAAGTTCACCCTTATTTTTTCTATCAATTTATTTGATCTGTTTAGAAAAAATTTAAATCCCAATAATGCACATAAATGTTTTATATACACATGCAAAAGCAGAATGAAAATCATTATCAGTTACATAAGTTGATTTACTATGGAAAGCATCCAAAAACATCCCAGCAACATTTAATAAAGTCTTTTCTCTTTTTAGCGCGGGGGAAGGAGTCTAGTACTGGTGTAACTCCCAGGAACATGGTAAAAAAACTACCCATCTATAGATTAAAACTGTTGAAAAAACGTAAAATGAAACAAAAAAAACAAACACACTTTTCCTGTTCGTTTTTTTTCAAAGGGGTTTAAATTCCATTTAGCGTTACGGGTTAATAGTTGACAGTTTTAAGCATTCAATTTTTTCGAATCAGTCCCCTTATTTATCCAGCGTCCTGCACTAAATGGGCATACCATTACCAAGAGTAACTCTTTTTTCACTTCATTTTTTGTTTTGAGCATTTCCGGACAAAACGAGAGGCTGTAGTTTCCTGTCAGCCACCCGTTAAAAACGCCTTTTAGTTAGATTGTTTAGCTTTTGTAAAGGCATCAACGCGGGGTGCGGCGAAACAGTAAGTGCAAATGCAATTTTTAAAAGATTTCGAGTTTCGTTTAAAGTAAGGGACATCATTTTTAAGAACGAATATTGAATGCTCATTTGAAACCCTGTTTTCCGTATGAAAAATATCCCAGTCTTAGGAAACTGTGTACTGGGGTGGCATTGATTTTTTCCTTTGGTAAAAAAGTTTTGGGGGTAGCAGTTGCCGCTGATAGGCATGAAAAAATGCAGTTACTGCCTTTTATCCTCAAGGCCAGTTATAGATACCTGTTTGGGCCTTGAAAAAGTCATTTTTTAGTAAATTTTCACGCTTATTACGTTATTTGCTATTTCAGCGTTAAAAAGCATTTACGTTTTGCGTACATTTAATGATTTGGATTTATTTGCTTGGAGTAGGGGTAATCCCAATAGCGATCAAGTGCTACATTGATAACACTGTTATGTTTTTTAAAATGAAAGCGATATTTCAGTGCATACATATTACCCTTATATAAATCCAGACGTCTGGACCAAAAAAAAGTTTAAATTTTCCCGCTACTTTTAATGTCAATCAGGGAAATTCATGAATTTCTAAAACTTTAATGTGACATTCATAAATGAAAAATAGGCTATACTACATGCGCATATCAAGGGGGGAGACCGGAAATAATTTTATTTTAATTTTTTTTCATGTTTGGCTTAAATCTGGAATTTATATGTCCCAAATTTCCACATTGTATTATGCTGAATTCTTTTTTCGAAATTTATGACCAATTCCTCACTATTGAAATTTG
>NW_026858057.1:0-21588 GCF_026571515.1 Ruditapes philippinarum
TCCTTTTAAGGTACTACTTTACAAATGTAAGATATTATTTTTTCTGGTCATCGGTTTAATGGTGCTGTAATAATGTTAAGCATATCAAGATTTATTGAAATTTACCTCACCATTTTCGAAAGTAGTCACAGATGACTTATTATGATATATACGTTTGTTTCAATTAAATATTGGCTCTTTATACCAAACTAAATTACAGTCCTTAATAATTCATTACACAAAAATATTTGATATTTATCGTTATTATTTCACTATAAACACCATCTTTTAACATGTTATAAATTCATCACATACCTTAATAAAAAGTAGCGACATTGCAGATAATCATTTTATTCCATTTAGCCTATATTGTGACGCTAACATTAGCGCGACTTCACTTAATTTTTGTATTTATTTTTCTCGTTGCACTGTTATTACTCTAGTGAATTACGTGTTTATCGTATTGTTTTGTTACAGTCTTGCGCCATAGTGTTAATAATAAATGATCAAAAAACTCTGATTGTTATAGAAAAATAATTTCAAGAACTTATCTTGCTGTATATGCGTGTTTCTTACCTATTGTCTAAACAAGCTGAAAATATATCATGATACTTTGTTGTCGATCGTATCTTAAATTTTGCAGGATTGTAATAAAAGTAAGGTTTAGAATATCTTTTATTTGATATCTTTGCAATTACGTTTAAGATGATAGCAAATCGCCCATTTATCTTCTATATTTTTTTACATAGAATATGTAATCAAAAATGCTTATAATATAGATTCGCGTTTCTCCGACGCTTCAATTGAAAACGATGAAAAACATAACGTGTTTCTATATAATAGACAAAGTAAAAGACAAATTGGTTAAACATTTATTTTCGTATGTTTAGTCGTAAAATTATAAAATTATGCATGCGTTTCTTTTAGTTATTTTAAATACTCAACAACAAAAAATAACAACGATTTGAATAGTGCGTTCCTTTACAGGTGAACATACGAGGGTTGTTCAAAAAGTAATAGGTGTAAGAGTCTTACATATTCATATTTCAGTCAATTTAGAATATTTTTATATGTACAGCGATCGTAATATGTTTTCTACAATATTAGCATAAGTTTATTAATTTATAGTGCTAAACGCATGTTCCCTGTGATATTGAATAACCATGGTAACACGCACCCGGCGCAGCATATAAAAAAAGTTATTGAAGCTAAGTTGTTATTTTAATTTATTCATAATTTTTCATCTGTTTGTCCATATATTACATCAACCCCTTTAACTATATTTGAGTGACATTTTGTTCAAGTTTGACGTCATTCGGACATGAAATGGCTTAATTCTTAAGTTTTATACGGCAGTGGTCATTGCGTTAAATGTAGAAATATGACATTCGTTAAAAAACGGAAAATTAGTGCGATCGTTAAATATTGTCAACAGATTGGCTATACTCCTCAGATACATACAACATGATTTCATTAACAAAACACAATTATCCTGCCATCAGAACACTTGTTTTCAGGTGGCGATCAGCGAATAAAAGATCTCTAACAGGCAAAGGCGAGGATGATAGCGGAAATATTTACGGGAAGTTTTCACGTCAATTGCAAAAATCGCTACAAAATGGTGGACGGTAAAAGGTTCGCGAACTGTACGGCATGTTTTATGTCTGCTTCGGGATTGAATATGAGACATTTGTTTTAAACACTTTTTCATTGTATTTAAATAGATGTACGTGGTATCAATAAATTGATATTAAAATGATTACCGGTAAAACATGCAATTAGTAGTATTTTTCAATATGGTTTAAATAAATACTAGACTGTACTATGTAGAAAAAGATACTTTTCAATTGATAAATATTGTTATTTTACTGTTTATAATTATATTGTTTTAAAAACATACAATGAGATGTGTAAATTAATAATATAAATCGCTTTTGCATCAACATTATAAGTCCATGTCTGTTGAGTTTCCAGATTACTCTAAATATAGGAGAAAAGTGGAGAATGGCCGGTCTTTCTTATTTTTTTTAAGAGTGGAACGAAATTGTGATCGCTTTCTTTCTCACTTCATCTTCATATATGAAACCTGGCCAAAATGACATGATTCAGACACCTAGAGCACTAGGGACACTACTTTCAGAAAGAATGACGCTTGTTACATTTTGTATTTATTTTACGACGTCATGAACGTCATTTATTGTATTGTCGGCGTGCGCCGGGGTTCGTACCCCTTTTGTCTTTTGAAACTTACACAGAATTGTTATTTGTTAACATTTTGTATTGATTTTTTCACTGTATATAGAAAACATATTCCGATATTTGCCTTGTGTAAATTTGTGTACGTATATTTAAAAATGTGAGCAGTAGAGCTGCAGTCCTATTACTTTTTGAACAACCCTCGTATATAGGGAATCATGTGAATCATTCCTAAAAATAAGATGTTGAATGGTAAAACAGATTGTCATTGATATTAATGTAATGGAATCATTTTTCGATAAATCAAAAATCGTATACATATAAATTGAATTTATAGGAAGCGTAATCTAATATAAAACATCAGATACCAAACAAATGCAGTTTCAAAATACAAAAACTTATAAGGATCGGTCTTAGCACCTTTTATAGCAACTATTCAGCCATCCAGGCGGAGCTTTTATTTTGAGTTATTAATGTAGATAAAACTTTACTTATTTGCAATTTATCTGGATTACAAAAATATATACTTTTCTTAAATCTATTGCATAATAAACATATTTGTTATATCATTATTTCTTCATCTCATCGAGAGGTCTTAAAAAGTGACTAAAATACATGTATATAATAAACTATATAAATCAAATTAACACCACCTTTTAACCAAGCAATCATTTTTTCTTCCTGTGATATTAGCATGCTTTCTACAATGTTTACCCCAAGATACAAAAGTACTAATAACAAGTGCAATTAGTTGTTAATCGGCTGCTTTATTGTTGTGAAATAAACTTTGCTAACATGCAATTTTACAACCTATTAGTTCAATCGATATATACAATAGAACGATGGTAAACATATTGATATAGTATAGCAAGAATTGGGTACAATTCGTGCTATGCATACTCTATTTTTGTTAAAGATTGTGCAGGTTTATTGACATTCCTAAATAACAGCTTTGTCTCACCGGTGCTAATTAAAAGGACATAAAACAGACTCTATGAATCATATGTATTGTTTGGCGTTAGGTAAGTACGTATATGTAACAGAAAACTATCAGTTTTTTCTATCTTGTAAAATGCAACACGAACTATTTTATTGTACCAGTATCATGAGAACTGCTGCATTTAATCACTTCTTAGTTAACAAATATAAAGAGTCTCAATTAGTAAATATTACCTTTTGTATTATTATGTTTATTAATATGTATCAATCAAACCACAATAAACGTTTGATTACATGTATATGGCAAACAGAAAAGAGAACATGAACAAAAAAAATATGTGAAAGTTGCTAAATTTTAAAGAGTAAACTAAAATTTCAGTTTGGACTCATAGATAACATACTGCCATGACAAGCATTAAATTTGCAATGTTTTTTTTTACATAGTGAACAATCAATTTTTCATGATATCTTTGAGATGAGAAAAATAAATAAGTATCTAAATAAGTTAATGACAACCCAAATTCAAAGTAACTACTGGTTATAGCAGAAGAAGAAATCTCGAATCAATAATTCATTGTGTGCAGCAGTGGTATACAACATACTGCATTTAAAAGACTGATGGTCTATTTGTAGTCACATTTTACACATTAACCTACTTTTTTACAATTGCAAGTTAATACATGGTGTGATACTATACTTCGTCTAGTAATGTTGACACCATCAACTTAATAACG
Organism: Ruditapes philippinarum; assembly: GCF_026571515.1. Taxonomy (NCBI): domain Eukaryota; kingdom Metazoa; phylum Mollusca; class Bivalvia; order Venerida; family Veneridae; genus Ruditapes; species Ruditapes philippinarum. The sequence goes on from NW_026858057.1 coordinate 3,849, forward strand.
ATACTAACTTTAAATAGACATAATTTTGTTTGCGAAGAACAGAGAAATTGAAATTGAATTTAACAATACCATTCATTTAAATTCATATAAAAAATAAATTGCATTCATATTGCGGGAAACGGAAGTATTCTGAAACTTTATGCCGGGGAAGAATTATTCTGATTCTGTCTTTGCTAAAAATAACAAAAAAAACCTTTTCAAGAACTTAATGCAATGGTAATAATAAAAGCATTGTTGAAGTTTAGCAAATAATTCTTTGCACATTGGTATTTTTGTAAATAAATCACGTATTAGTATAATTCACGCTTAGATATTATGGTAAATGTCACTAAAGATTATTTAGACAACAATAGTACAGTGATCAGTTCTATTTTTTAATAATATAGCTAAATGCTTAAATGCAGAGCGTCGAAAAACCTCCCCTATTGTACTTTAAAATGTTGCATTGATCGCATGTTTGTCAGAAGAGTATCCAATTTGTCTGATCAATAAAAGGAAATCAAGAGCCATAAGAAACAACAGTCAAAAGAAGTAATTAAAAGGCTATACTTACTTCCGTTACCTTCAAACCGGGAGAAATACATAACATTCTGTTAAAACCATTTTTATTGTCTTTTCTTTATTAAACATAATCCGATAATAAATTTAATTATTGCTTTTAAAAATCACAGGTAATGTCATTGATTAATATAAAATTTATCCGTACTGGTTCTACTTTCTATGAGACTGTTTGACATATTATTATAATTTATAAAAATGCAAACAAATTTCTCGAATTTCAATTGGCTTACACGTTTTGTGTACTGTACTATAGATACCGTGAAGAACGGATGTGTCCAAACAAGGTGCGCTTTGAGCAGAACGAGAAACAAAAGATAAGCTTTTTTTAAGTTGCGCTTTTTACATTTTTATAGATAAGAATGTACAGTATTATGAACTCGCTATACACTGCTATAATTGTCTTAATCAGGCTATTTTATCCCGTGTATCCCGTACATAAATTTAATAACTAATAATATATACCACTTTTACACGTGTTCACGCGAAAGAAGCGAAACATTGTTGTTTATCTGGTATCTTAATATTTGAAATCTTTCTTTTGAACAAAACACTGCTCAGACTTCCATCATTTAGATTCTCATAACTAGCACGTGAAATACAAACTTTTAAGATCTCTAGAACTTTTACAAAGGTTGACTTATAGATGATTACTTTATTTATAAACAATATCAAAAAAGCAAAACATGTTGCTTTTCTAGCAATTTTATTTAAAGAAGAAGAACAAGAAGAAAATATTAGGTTTAGATTTATTTCAGTATTACGTAATAACATGGTAAAACATATTCAATACCTGATAAAACAATAAAAACAAAGAAATAAGCGCACATCAAATACATCATACCTAAGATAACAAAAGAAGGATAACTTAATATGTTTTTTTAATTTTGGTCTTAACATAATGATGGTTTTGATAACACAAGGAAGAAAACTTAATCACTTATTTCCATTGTGGTCCTTAGATACTGCTGTTTTTGACAAAGTGAGGCATGAAAATGAATGAATTTCACAGTTTAAATTAAAGAAAGAAAATAGTATATATTTTTTGATGAATGTTTTTGAATTAATGTCAATGTTCTACATTCTTCATTCCGTTAGAGGCTGCATGGACTTTCAACTCGCCGTTGGATATGCCCAGCCTTTCTCAAGTTGCTCACATCAAAATATATTATTTGTCCAATAAGCGGCACTGTCGGCCAAAATGTTTTCTTTCATGCCGGTTTTATAGCAGATTGGCATAAAACGTCACTTCGTTGTCTAAAGAAAAGATGTTAAATATACTGTTCTAATTTTTTTAAAAATCAGTTATTGTTCAATTAAATTTAATTCTTATTATAAGTCACAATTTATTTCCTTTAAATATAAGAATGTTGCATGTTTTGATGCTAAAAATAGAAAAAGTATATACATAAAAGTACAATCTAATGCGCATTTTTTTTTACTAAAATGTCATAAAATTCAGGTTCTTTTCTGTGATATTACATATATGTGCATCGGTCAATTTTAGCATTTCAAGAAAATTGTCATTTTCTGAAATAGCTCTTCAAACACATAAAGTTGAGTTATGATATTCAAACACAAATTGCCTTTGTAAACATTTAGTATTTATTTCAAAAATGAGTGTGACTAATAAATTAAACAATGACTTACTATGTTCAAAACCGATTACATTCATGGCAGTCATTTGTGTGGTTTGAAAAACTTATTAGATAGCAACGTCAATAAATGTTCTTTGGTTAATGCTCTGCATTAATTGATGCTAATTGATTGCAGAAATGTGTAGAATGAACACCCACTCACGTCTGCTACAAATACAAAATATAATCCTGAATTTTCAAAGTCAAAGCAAGAGAAAAGTGCACAGAACGCAGACCCATCAATAACCCCACGCATAAGGCACCCATTCATTAAAAACATTCATATTTATTAACAAATAATGATATTAGATGAAGCAAATGTCAAATGAGCTTCATTCTATCTATATATTTATTAAACTTATTTACTGTAAAGTGTTTTATTTAGGCAGTATAACACAAAAAAATGTTTGGATGATACAAAGCTATTTAAGTGTAGATAACTTTTAAATACGGAAACGTTTTTTAATTGCTGTAATTGACCTTTTAAAATTAATTATGTTTTCATGTTAAAAACAATTTGTGGAACAGGTAACAATGATTTTAAATATTTGTATTGATATTTAATATACAAATTATTTTATATCTAATATGCTTAAATATTTTTCATTGAATGTACTTATTTTTCTGTAGAAATATTTAGTAAAGTCAATGCAATGTTTTCCGTACTTTTTAATTATGTCTGTATCTATATCTTCACTTACTATGTTTACAGATTAGCATATACTGGAATGTACTAGAATAAGAGAGTAACAATACATGCAATATGGTAATAATATACTAATGATCCACTGTATACAATGCAAAATATTAAATGTGCTTAAAACAAATGCAAGATTCATGATTAGGTATCCATTCCTTTTCAATTACTACTAATATTCTTAAAGGTTGCCATCAACATTATCACAATTATTCATTATTTCTCCAGTGTGTCTGTAAATCAGTTGTTAAAATCTTTAGGATAAGTTTATTATCATGGTTTAATTGTGACGAATGTCATAAACATACTAATGCTTATTCATATCCCTACGTCTTCACTTACAGATATAATTGCAATTAAATGTGATCATCGACATAATCGCTTTTCGAAGCTGTGAATATATCACGTAAACTATTTCCCTTGCGGGTGTAAATTAATACGTGAACGGAAATATTTATTGTATTTGCTTTCTATCAAAGCAACAAAAACAAAGAAACAAATCTTTATTTTAAATGAGGTCGTAAACATCATGTATTCGGGCAGCCTAGTGTAACTGGATTTCCTAAAGTTTTTATTGGCTATCACGGTATAAAATTATGACGAGTGTTTCTCTGTTATGAAAAATGAATCTGCTTTTTAAAAGCTTAATCCCTACCATAACTTCAATTTCATAAGCCCTTTAGGACTAAATTGCCTTCATGATCGTCTTATGCCTTGGTTCGTCGGGCACTTGTAGGTGATTTTCTTGTAGCTCTGACTTTCTTTAGGACATTGAGTACTTTTGTTATGGTCATTGGGTTAACTTTTATATGTTTCTACATGATCATTTTGGGTATTTACTTATTTAATATTTTGTAACCATAACAACTGTTAGAATTTCACTTGGCGAAGATTCATTTTATTTACACTGTCTCGTTTATACGAACATGGTGGGGCTAAAAGTGAAGTTTGGTGCACCATTAACCGGTTTATACCCCCAGCAGTACATGTGCTGCACCGCTCTGTGTTCCTCAAATGTATGTCTATGTTGTTTCATACTGTTTTGGTCACACTTTTGCTTGTGTTCCTTGTTGTTTTCTCGTCTAGTTTTATTTCTTTATTTTACCCCATCCCCTTCCCCGGGTCTCCTGTCCCCTTCCCCTGTACCCTTTGACTTTGTGGGCTTATTATTCAATCATTTATTTGTTTTCTTTGAGTTCCTCTTCAGTTATAAATAAGTTCCTATTACTCATTTATATATTTGTTCTCTTTGAATTCCTTATCAGTTACAAATATTTAATCATTTTAGTGATTAGCCTGTCCGTGTTCTGCCTTGTGCCCTGTCCTGTTTTTGTTTGGGGTCCGCCTGGGCTCCTTGCAACTGGTTCTTTTTGCTGGGTTGTGTGTGAGTTGCGTTCCTTTCCTTGGTGATCTTGTTTATCATATTTTAAGACTCTCGCGAAGACAAACAAGTTTTTGCCTCAGTTACAGAAAATTAAGAAGTTTCATTGGCCATAATTGCAACATTGACAAATTGTCATAATCATATTTGTATCTTCTTACGTTTTTAAATAATTAAATATAATTGACTTTTTTCTTATTCACTCCAAGTTTTGATTCAACTGATTTCATGAGTTGATCGGTAAATGATGTTCAGGTCTTTAGCTCACCGACAAATGATAATAAAAAATTAAACAAACAGACACAGTTATTGTGTAATTAATAGTCTATGAATCGAAGGACAATTCAATATCTGCGTATCACAATTCATTCCAATCGATCATAAAGAAATTCAATGCCTGCGTATTTCATTTCATGTCAATCTTTGTGTATTGGTTGAAAATGTAACATTATGTTTATGTATCGGAGTACATTTCAAAGCTTGTTTATCAAATTATAATGTATATATTTATATCGGAATACAATTCAATGCTACGTGTAATGCAGTGCTTGTGTAACAGATTGAAATTTAGTGTGTTATGTATTTAAGAATATTTCAATGCCTGTACATAAAAGTTTAATTAAGGGAAATGTATGTTCACCCATTACTTCATGAGCATTTTGTGAAAAATGGTTGTTTTCATTGAGAAGTCTCAAGTTACAAGTTCAAATTGCTATAAAACTAGAAAAACTGCTTTAATACTAACCAAAATTGGCACAAATGTTGACTGGACCATTGCCTTTGTAACAACATGCTCAGCCTTAAATTTTATGTTACCATGGCAACGAGGGGACATCTCAAAATTGCCAAAGATCACTATTTTGGGTAGGTTTTTTTCCAACAAAATTGATTTCAAAGTGCTGCAACTTCTCAATGGGTTGAGATACAGTCAAATGATTTTTCAGCGTTGGTTACACGTTACCTTATGATCGATCTGGGGTCATTTTTAGCCTCTCACTAGTCCAAAATTTTCTTGGCGATGAGGGGGACTGCCACCCCATTCACCCCCCCCCCCAAACATAATTGGGCACATCCCTCTTCTGGCAACCCCCTGGTGTATCTTTTGGATAGTGGGCCGTGCCGAAAAAGTGGTCACTTGTTTTTTAAAAAAAACATTTCACAAAAAAAAAACAAATGTTAGGGGCCTTAATAAGGCATTTTCATCATTTGAGACAACAAAAGGGGGATGAAAAAGGCGTAAAAGGGCGTGTAATCGGGTAATGGGTTATTGAAATTCAGTTATTGTTTATCAAAGAACAATTTAGTGAAACGTATCTCAGTGCAATTCCGTGCATTTGTCACAAAGAGCAATTGAGTGAAATGTATCTAAGTGTAATTCAGTGCAGATTTATCAAACAGCAATTCAATGCTATGTTAATGCTTCCGTATCAACGAACAATAAGTGTTACGCATCTAAGTAAATTTTAATGAAATATTTTCAAGGTGCAGTCAAATGCTGTGGTATCAGTATATGTTTTTAGTACAATTCCAATTTTAGTTATAATAATAATGATACTACGTAAACTATTTTTGTACATAATAAATGCTTTGTATAACCAGAAAAACCTGATATTAATTACCCTAAATTCTCAAAAGTTACAAAAATTCTATGATCAACATAATTGAAATATAAAAATACAAGTTGACAAATTATCAATATTTGTATCTGAAAAGCATTTTGGCGGTTATAATCTGTTTTAATTCCCTTTCGGTTTTGGATATTTCTCTGATATTCAGGCAAATTAATGACAAAATATTTAAATGAAAAAATGTACTCAAATCTCGCTTAAAATGACATTCTTCATAGTCCCAGCATGCATTTCTGTATGAATTTGATATATTTTTGGTTTGAAGTGTAAATATATCTATATATGTTGAGCGAAATTTAGAAGCCGTCAGAATCATCGAGTAGTTTTAAAACAAGTCATGTGACTTAAACAAACTCTGGAAGTAACAATAACAAATATTGTGGATATTGTATGATTGAAACAAGTCTAAGTCATGCATTTGACATGTTCTTTAACGTTTCGAGAGTTCAATGTGATATATTGTGAAATCTAATTGCTCTAACCTGACCCACATTGGCCAAGTCATGAAACCACAATTTTATTCTTTATAAGAAGAAACGTTTTGTTCCTGTGCCTGCCTAGTATATTCGTTTTGAGGGCACTTACATAATAACGAATTAAAACTTCAAAACGGAGAAATGAAAGTTCTGTCGCTGTCTCCCTTTATAGAAACTATTCAGTAAAATGAATACCACTAGTAACTTTTTAAATAAGTCTGTAAGATTTGCATGTACAGAAACTTTTTTAAATAATAATTAATAAACCACCGCTAGGAATATTAAAACATTGGTGCACTTCTAAATAATGTAAAGTGATGTTATCATATATCACACAAATAAAACGTTCAGTCACACAATGAGAGAAGTAACACTTAAAAGTATCTTTGATCAACTTTAGAACAGAAGTATGTTCTTTGAATTTCGACATAATAAACATATCTTGCATGTTCTAAACAATATATATATATATATATATATATATATATATATATATATATATATATATATATATATATATATTTTTTTTTTTCTGTTCCCAGATCTAAAGAATCTATTGTTATAATGAAACCATTTTTAAAATATTCAATAGGCGGATACCATGACAAAACTATCAACCACAGAAATCGTTTGATCTTTTTTTATATTTATGTTATTTAAAACATTATTGAATAACATGAAACGTATACTTATTGCTTCGAACACTTTTTATCATGTTCAATTGTGTCGGTTTTAAATGGAAATTGGCAATTCAAATTAATTAATATCATCTCGGTAACAAAGTTTCCACACGCATGAACATATTGATATTAAATGTCATTCATGGTTTGTCCTTTGGGGAAAAAGAATGGATGATAAGACCTTTATGAATCAATACATCAGTCACTCAGGTCACACTTTGCTGATGAATACTGAATGTCCATTTAAAAACACATGTAACTTGTGTTATAAAATGCAAAAAAAAAAGATTTAAAGGATAAAGACCCTTGATAGAAAGTTCTCGACACTTAATTTTACTAACGTCCCGATGGCCTTATGGTTAGTTTGATAGCATTGCAATTTGGAAGTTGCAAGTTCGAATCCTCGACATACATTTTCAGATTTCTTTTTTTAAACTATATGCATCGTTACTCTAATTTCTCATGTCTTTTCTTTAAAAATATCATAAATTTGATATATAGATGTATATGTAATTTTTCATAATTTCAATGTGTAAAGTCGTACAATGGGTGATTGGAATGTAAAAGAAACCATAAATATAATAAAAAAAATCATAAATAATTATATATACTATAATGTTTCATTTAGATTCGAACCTACAATTTGAAACTAGAAGTCTTATGTCATTATTTGTTAGGCACGTGTTGTGTCAGTAACTTTAAGTTATACATAAACCATGTATACCGTTATGCCATACTTTATAATCCGTTTGATTTATTTCGGACTCCGACAATTACCGACAAGAGTTCATTGAATATTCAAATATCTCCGGTCAATATTGCCAAACAATAACAAGTTATCTATTATACAATTAGTGTATCGGTCATTAAATGCGCATTTAATGCGCATCGATGAATATCGGCTTGCATCATTTCGTAAAGAAGAACAGAACAGAACATATCTTTTATTTTCACCCGAGCATTTTTCAATACAATATGGGGGCATAACACAAATTTTATATAACAGAGAATGCATAGTTCTGGTTCGAACAAAAAAAGTATATAATCATTTAACACAGTACATTGCCAAAGAGGAAAAAAACACACACAAAAAAAAACAAAAAACTTTACTAAATTACAAAAAAAAATACAAACTATGGAATGATATATCGAGCAGGGGTTTGTTAACATTAAATCGATATACACCATTAATTTATTATTCTACGTGTAACTACATTTAAAAAAAAATAAGGAGGTTGTCTATTGTAATAACTTAAGTAATGTTAATATGTACCAAAACAATTAATCTGCGGTTTATCCACGGACAATGAAAGTTTATGGACAATCATAATCTTGAAGTCACCAAGTCTAGATACTTTGCTGATTGCTGGTTGTTAACTTGCACGCAAGCAAATAAGCAAAGTTTGTTTCTCAACAATGTTATGTCATATAACGATATCAGAAATCTAACAAAACTATATATTAAATTTTTATGCGTTAAAATGAAAGTTGCACTACAACACTGTTAATCTTATTATGCAAACAAAAAAGAACAGATAGTATCAAGTAATTTAGCATAGTGTCATTGTGTCGGCCATGAGAAACATCGGCTAGTATACAAGGGATAACAAATGATAATGTGTATCATAACAATCAAACTGTGGTGTGTCCACTAGTAAAACACGATAGATAATGAAAACTTTAGGGAACATTTTAATCTTGACGTCACAAAGTTCAGATATTTTGCTGAGGCAAACAAGTGTTGTACGCAAGCAAATATGCCACGTTTTGTTCAAACTTATTAAGTTATATAATGATCTTCGATATTTAGTTTAAGCGTTGAACTTAAAAGGAAAATGGCTATGTAGTAAATACTTGGAGATAATATATGTCTCAAAAAAAATTATAAGCACATTAAATAATAGTCTACGCTATTAATGTAATAGAATATCATGCCTTTAAAAACAGTTTTATATTATGAATTATTTTACAATTGGTTGCACTTTAAACTGCACCATGAATGTTTTACTCTTTGAAGATGCAAAAACTGTATTCCCCGAAGAAATGTGAAAGCATGGTATCAAATACAAAATAGTCGTACGGTTTTATAAGATTTTAATATCTAAGGACTTGTTTAAGCGTTGCATGATGATAATCCTTTTAAATATGTTTGTACTTCTTAAAAGTACAACAAATTGCTTTATAATAAAACAGTGTAACTATTATTACCTTCATTACTTTTATTGCAAAATACAATAACACTTGCAAAAACTGCGCACGCAGGTGTACATTAACGTTCCTGTGAAATTCATAATCAAATCAAAACTGTTCAACCCATTGCACTCGCATCATAAATGTTTTTTTTTATTATGGAAAAACCTTAATGTTGCATTTTTTTCGGAACCTTTACGCGCCTAATGCTGATCACTACATTCGTTTCTTTTTTCTGTTATCTTATATCTAATGCAGTGTTAATTACTGGCTCAGTCATTTGCAAATAAGACTTGAAACGCTAGACAGCATAGTTTTCCTCATTTACCTTGCCATCGAGGACGTTTGGTTTTTTTACGATATTCTAAGACATGATACACGTCTTGATTCCCTGGTTGAGTGGCCTAGTGCCATGCCTAAAAGCTATCGATAATGCTGAGATTTATTGCAAGTGTTCTTCATGTGTGCGATGAGAGAAACGAGTATTTCTTTTAGGATATTAGGAAAAATATGTAACAGCATTATAGAATGTCGCTTATTATGATTACACTAAATGTCAAATAAAGCAATTTATGCTCAGTCCTCAAAGACACAAGTATTTTGTGTTATTATCCAAGTTAAATTAAAAAATAAAGGTAAGCACGTGGAATAATAACTGGAATGAGTTTTTATCCTTAAAACAATTGTAAAACCAGTTGTAAAAATATAACAATTTAAATATTATTAACTTAGAGATAGATAACTTGTCATGCAATGGTCAAAATCAGTAGGAAAGAGTATTCAGCAACATTATTTAGCTTATTTTAAAAGGGTGCTACCGTGTTATAGTACGTTTTTTATTATTAAGTAAATTGCTTATTTCATCATTTTTAAATGTTGAATTTTGCTAAGCCGTTGCTAAGGGGCGGGGACGGTAAGCTTCACTGGTCAGTACAGTCCATGAATTGGTTTATTCAAAACGTGCCTGCAACATTTTATTTTATTCCGGCGTTCTTTATGGATTCCGTTTTTCTCTATTCCGAGGTAAATCTTATTGGTACAAATGGTTTTGTACAAATAAAACAGTAACGGAGAACTTTAAAAATGACAGGCAATCCTTGAAATCACATTTGTCTATCTATGAAAGGTACAATATTAGTCCGAGGCGACTAAATTGGTACGAATTACTGAATTCTATGTATCTTATTTCCAGCAGGTGAGGTGGTTTTGATATCTGGTATTGCTTAATTTCGTAACATTTGAGGCAAACCAAAATCATATTTCCTGTTTCATATAACCTGAATTTTGATGATGCGCCGCCCGCCGTTAAACCAAATGAAACAAATAAATCATGAATCACTATTAATCGATACCTCAGGTTTTGAACACTATAAAATTCTCTGAGCGTCTATCGTTAAAAAGCACATGTAACATTGTCATTTCTGACTGCATCTTTGATGCGGTAGGTTTCCTTAAAAATAGTTTTCTTTAGACATGACTGCATTTTCGTTCAAAACAATGAAAGATACCGTATTACGGTTTTTTATAATCATGGGAGATTTTGCTCTAATTGTCTTGTTTCATGAACAGATTCCGCAATTTGCATCTTAATACTTATCGTCGCTTGAAAAAAACGTTTTGTTTTAAGTGACATTTTGTCGTTTTTAAGACAAAAAGCATGTAAAGATTAAGTATTCCATCACTTTTTGCTACGGACGCGCCCTCAGGCGCGTTCAGAGCTAAGTCATCTACACATGGGATTTCGTCGGCTACAATCGCGCAAAGTGTCCTAAACCGATTAACAGCCCAAGAAATTGTACATGAATTTGATCCTTCAAAACTCCCATACTTTGTCGGGATATCTTATAATCTTCCATATTTAGCCTTTTCAATTTCAAATTAAGTTATTCAAGTTAAAATATGAACATATATTATTGATTAAAACGTTGTTGTCCCGTAGTATTATTGCGCAATATGCAAATTACTGCCGAAACGATTTACCGCTGTCGAAAAAGTAGGACAGCAAATTATACTACAATAAAGGTGTAAGCTCTGAGTTCCAAGACATTATTAGTAGGAAATAAATATTTCTACTTTATACAAAACATTATTATTAACAAATCAAAAGTTTTTCGTGACTCTAGGATAACTCGCGCATTAATGAACTATTTTCGTGACTCATACCGCGGGTTTAGCTGAATATTCAGCAGTTATTAATAAATTAGATACAGTACAATGGTTAGTATAAATATCTATTTTTGAAAATGCATGTAAGAAGAGAGTTTTTCAACACTTTACCACCATGTAGTCTTTCATGGTCAGGAAGTTATAATATCAGTTCTACTTCCGATTCTTGTGGTTTGTTTACATATTTTTCTAGGTCACGTTATTCTAAAAATAGATTCTGCTTCACCTGGCCTGATTTTTGGACAGGCGATTAGGGAGTACACATTATACATGTAATAAACCAGCGGATTACATGCAATACTTTAAGAAATTCTATACAATTGTAAGAAGCAAACAAGTTGAAAATGGAATTTAGTGTGAAATTGAAAAGGACAACTAAACACTGTAGTGCTTAAGTGACATTTAAATTAAAATAAAAACGATGTGCTCTGGCCTCTACATCTTTACCTTGTAAATAAAAAAATCTAAAAAATACACTATTAATTGCCGATGATTTTAACTAAAACTTTTTAATGAGACATATCCAAGAGAAATAAAAATACAAATGACTTATATTTTATTGTCTATATGCCCACTATGATATAACACGAAGCAATTCTAAATAGCATTCTCAAATGTATAATGTATTATGCTTGAAGTTTATTTGCATGGTTTTATTTTAGAAATATTTCGTTGACAGTATTTTTTTTCTCTTTTTTACATATCATTTCTTGGAATAAATCGATAAGGACACTGATATACAAGTTTGACCAGAGTTTTAAGGCATACATTTCATTCTGTATTTAAGTGCTTGAAAGTAGAAAATCTGAATTATATCAGTTTGGGACACAAAATATATTGCTCTACAAATCTCGAACTTGTATGGAACAAATTGTCTCTGTTATATATTTTTTGTTTTGGTTTTGTTTTGTTTTTTCTAAAAAAAAGCCTTAATGTCTCTCCGGTTGCATGTCCGTCGCATTCAGTGCTCCAGCACTTTGATTTATTTATTGTCTGATTTTGAAAATTTAAAAACTACTAAACGTGATGTCGGGAGAACATCTCATATCGTTAAAGATATGTGGATTTTGATATTTCCCTGCTTAAAATCCTAAGAAAACATTTGGAGATAGTCCTTGTATTTTTTTTTCAAAAATTGTTAAAAACAAAGTGCTTAATGTGACTTAGAACCTTATGTCTTTTAAGTTGAATCGATTTATGTTTTATCTTTAAAAGGCTGCCAAAAAATGTTCTCGGCTAATTATCCCTTGGTTAGTAGTGTTTGACACCACACTATTTCTTAGACCATATATATCTAACTGTGACATTCGAAATTTTATAAAAATCCGTAAATCCAGTACATTATTCAATGTAATTTAAACAAATAATATAAATAAATAAAGATAAAATAAAAACCTAAGTTTTGAAGATAATGTTTTATATATTTTTACAAATTAAGCCATTACAATTCAATACCTTCAAAGAGATTCAATGTCTGGAAAAAGAAAACTGTAGCCACAAACGGGAAAAGAAAACTTTCAAATCCTCTAGAACGCTGGAAAAATGTTTTTACTTTAAAGTAATCTATTAGTTATAAAACATTAATGCATTCTAAAACATATATTATATCTAAACGTATTATATCTATAAATTTTCTTAAAGGCCTTTTATGCACCAGAAATGATTTTACCTTTATCTCTCAAAAGCCTGATATTTGCAGTTCTGTTATAATTTCCCAAAAATGTTCTACAATGGCCATTACCTAAACCATCTTATGCTTTTGTTTCTTATTGGCAATGAGTACAGTTACAGTACTTTAGTATTTTGAATAGAAGTCAAAATACTACTTTGTTGACATTTTCCTACTTTTATTATAAAGAATTTATCATTCATAACTATATAATTCAGGCGAAAAGCATATAGCATGCTGTTTATCATTACAATATTTCGTACAACATGATGGGTGTCCTGTTATCACGTGATTTAATGCTATGTTTTTGATACTATAATTTGGATTTAGAACAGTTTGTTGCACATTCCCCATGTGTCACGTGACATTTATCGATGAATAGATATGATTTGTCCAATATGTTAAAACAGTCTATTTATGAAGACACACTAAATTTTTAGAGATTTATTAATGAAGCTCTGAAGCACTAATATAACATGCCAAGGAGATAGAACAGTCCACTACGGACAAAATTGTGTATTTAACTTGTTTTTGGAAAATTTGGAGATAAGTCATTATAGTATCTAGCGACGTTATGTTTGCAGTAAATTCGAGGAGTCTTCCTTATTCCAGATCCTTCATGCGACTGCATTGTTGTTAAGATGTCTACGTGTCAACAGTCAAGCATTTATAAAGTACATAATTATATAGACCGCAATTTAATGGGAAATCTGTTATAAAGTAGAGACAAAAATCTGTTAACAACGTCCAACATATTTGTGGCAGTAAATCATAAAAGAATGTATGAAAATAATTATGTACTGTATGATTTGCTTTCTCAGGCGTGTTTTTTTATTTCCTAGTAACTAGTATCACATAATAATTTAAACATAAAATGGGTATTCTTTATGCTAGTTACTTCTTTGGTAATCATTGACGTTGGGCTCAAACTAAAGTCTTTTTGATTGAGTGGCGTTCATCGTAACCTCTTTGCAATCGCTACATTCAGCAATGATTAGCAGCTACCTTGACAATGGTTTGAAAGTGTTTTTTTAATTCTTATTTGTTTGTCTTAGTATGTTCTATATTAAAATTATTGGTTTTAATAAAGTGTAATTTGTAAAATAAGTGAAAAGATCAGCAAGACAATGCAAAGTTTACAACATGTTATATCCATGTAATAAAATCATTATTCGGAAGTGGAAATAATGAATGAGAAGCCAACATTCATATATTTTGCTGTATTGCATTCATTTTGGTCTGTCATAAATGTAGGATCTCTGAAATAAATTAAAGCCAACTATAACATATCAGATACGAGATGATAAATGTCACGGAGTCATTTGATGAAGTATAAAGTAAGGCATTACACTTGCCAGACATTTTGGGCATCTTTTGAGATTAGTTATCATATTATTGGATTATCTTAAACTAGCTTATGTTTATCAATTAAATAAGATAGATGGAATAATTCATTTTAATCTATAAAATGAACTTGTGTTACGTTCATACGACAAAATCAAAACACAAACTATGCAGTCTCTGAATAATTTACATTAAGGTTTTCATATTCAAGAACATCGTAAATACACCAACTTAAATTTCTAAATTAAAAGTTCATAATCTTCTGTATAATAACCAATAAAATTCCAGCTCTGTTTTGTATCAAGAATTGATTTCCTCCCTTCAGACAAGTTTTTCTACAAATCCTTTCACATTGGTTGTGATGTTCAGTTGCGATTTTGTGAGATAAAGTTGCAATCATGATGTTATACGATACATTTCTCCTGGAATTGCCAAACAACAACAACACCAATTAGCTTAATTTCATTTAACTTAAGATCAGACAAAACAAAATAATATTATACAACTTAAACAAAAATCGTTACTTTGCGTTAAGTCGGGAAATTGCGATTCAATTTAAAAATTTTATTGTCTGAAAATGTTTGTGTTTCCTGTTTTCATTTTACGTCACAAAAAGATGAATTACATTAAGATTCGATTTTCTGAAACTTTATGATTAGATTTTCTGAAACTTTATGTCCAGATGAAAATAATAGGATGCTTTCTTAACTGAAATAAAAAATTTCTTTACGAAGAATTTAATTCATTGGAAATAAACAGAATTGTAGAATTTGAGGAAATGTATTCTTTCAACACTATCTATTTTATAAAATATGGTTAACAAGATCAACAAGGAAAGGCGGCGTTAAATGAACGCAACCAAGTCAACCAAGTTTTAGAATAAATCAAGTATGCATATAAGGGTAATGTATGTTACACAAGTGGTTAAATATTACACAAAATATTAGATAGCAAAACTATGGCGTCCGGTTGCGGCCATTTCATTGTGTAATGAATAATTTTACATATAAAAGGAAAACGTAATTCGCCGTCCATACTAGGAATCTCATAAACTCATCATTTTCGTCAAAAGAAACACTATGTACATCAATCAATCTAAGCATTTGCAGAGGATTGGCACTAACAAAAAACATAACATGTGAACATCGCGGCAAATTTACAGTTTTTCGTTAGTGAATGTGTGGGTAATAAATTAATGTATGACTTATTATGTTCAAAACCGATTGTTTTTCTTGACGTTTGGCTTGAATTATTTATCTGATAGCATCGCCAATCAATCTTCTTTGATTTAATGTTCTGTTTTAATTGATTGAAGAATTTTGTAGAATACATACGCCAAATGTTTATAAATTCTGCTACAAACACAAAGCTTAACTAATGAGATAAAAGACGAATAAAGCAAGGCGACTTTCACAGAACTCAATCCCACACAGTCCGCCAAACCAGCAGGGAACTCCATCGGCACCGATCCAAAAACGGGAGAGGACACAAGGCCGGCAAAAACTTAAAATCAACAAGCGAGATCAATGTGCGAGAAACGCTGTTCACACAATTGGCATCTATCAATAAAATATATCTGTTTCAAATAAATATTAACCGTTGATAAAACATATTGAGTAATATTTTTAACACGAACTTCTTCATATCGATATAACATTAATTAAACTCTTAACTGGAGTAGAGATTTTTAAGCAGTTTAATAAATATATGCTTGAATGATGCTACATATTAAAGTGTACAATATCTATCTATTGTTTATTTAGGGAAACATATTTTCTAATTTCTGGAATCGACAGGCTGCTAACTATTTTGTTTTAATTTCCTAATTAAATCATGGATAAGATCACAATGTTTTTTCATTGATATTTAATAACAAACATTCAAAACATTCACATTAGTATTTTTATAATATTCTCAGCTAATTTTCATTGATTATATTTATTAAATTATTCAGTAATGTCATTGAGTTTTTAACCAGTAAATCTTATGTCTTAGCGACTTCAAAACGAACTTCTTACAAAATACAAAAACACATTTAAAACATGTTAACAGATAAGCGTATGCAGGCAGTGTATTTAGAATCACGGTGTCACAGTGCACGAAATATGGTTATAATATAGTAATGATCCACTGTTTACAATAAAAAATAAAATTTGAAGTGCTTGGAAAGAAAAAAAGCAAGATTTCAGATTATATACCATTTCTTATCAATCACTTCTAACATTCTTAAAGGTTGCTATCAACATTATCACAATTATTCATTATTTCTCCAGTTTGTCTGTAAAATCTTTGGGGTAAGTGTATTATCATGATTGTATTGAGACGAATGTCGTACACATACTAATGTTAATTCGTTTACCTTTGTCTTCACCTACGGGTAAAATTGCAAGTTAATGTGATCAACGACATCATCCCTTTTCTTAGCTGTAAATATATCACGTAAACTATTTACTTTGCGTATTATAATGTAAGTAAATACCTGAACGGAAATGTTTCAGAGATTGATTTCTATCAAAGCAACCAAAGCAAATAAACCAATTTATACTTTTTATGGGGTCGTAAAAATCCTGTCTTCGGACAGCCTAGCATAACCGGTTGGTATTACAGTTTTTATTGAATATGACGGAATAAAAGTATGACGACATGTAAGCTCAAAAACTATCATACCTTTCATTTTAGACTCTTGACGGAAACAGTAAATTTATTGCCTTAGTTAAAGAACATTATGAGGTTTACTTGGCACCAACTGAAAATTTTTCACATTGTCGTATTTTCTTGTTTTAAAATTATAATAAAATTCAGTCCGAGTTTGATAGGGGGTCAAAGGGACAATTCATTCCAATTATTCCCTATCATAGCGAAAGACAACCTTCGGTATAGCATTTCATTCAAATTAAGTGGCACGTATCTTATTGTAACTCCATGCTTGTGTATCAACCTGGAATTCGGTATTATATAGCTAGTTATAATTCGAAGCTTGTGTATCAACATAAAATTAAGTGATTGCATCTTTTTGCAATTAAATGCTTGTGTATCAAAGTGCAATTAACTAAAAGAAAGGTATCTAAGTGTAGTATCAGCAAGTTCGTATTATGTATGCACGTGAAATACAGTATTTGTTTAACAAAGTATAATTCTATCAAAGTACAATAAATTGAGACGTTTATACGTGCATTGTATATCAAAGAATAATTCAGTGAAATGTCCCTAAATGCTTTTCAGTAAATGCATATCGAAGTGCAATTCAGTGCTATGTATCTAAGTAGCATTCAGATGCTAGTATGTCAAAGACCAATTAAGGAGTACTAGCACGT
>NW_026858058.1:0-164982 GCF_026571515.1 Ruditapes philippinarum
TTTACAAAATTTTTGATTGGGGAAAAAAATCAATGCCCCCCGGGGGGGGGGGCCCAAAATTTTGCCCCCCAAGGGTTTTTATTTAAAAACAAATTGGTGGGCCCCCTTTATTAGAAAACATTTTTTCATGCTAAATATTTTTAAAAAGTTTCAAACCCCCTTTTTGGTTCTTTAAAAGAAAAAATTTTTTTAATTTTTTTACTTTTTAGGGCTTTTAAAAGGGAAAAAAATTTCAAGGGGGACCCCCGGGGGCGGGGCCCAATTTTGGCCCCCCAGGGCTTTTTTTTAAACAAATTTGGTGGGCCCACCTATTAGAAACTTTTTTTCTTTGCTAAATATTTAGCTAAAAAGCTTTTTGGGGTTTCCCTTTAAAAAAGAAGTTTTTTTTTAATTTTTTTACTAAAAGGGCTAAAAGGAAAAACCCAAGGGGACCCCCCCGGGGGGGGAAAGCCTTTTTTGACCCCGGGGCCCTTTTTTTTGGGAAGAAATTTGGGTTTGGGGACACCCTTTTTAAAACAGGGTTTTAAATCCCTAAAATTTTCTTGGGGCTCTGGGTTTCTTTTGGGTTTTTTTTAAAAAAGAAGTTTTTTTAATTTTTTTTAAACTATATGCTATGGGGAAAAAACATGCCCCCCCCGGGGCGGGGCCAAGGGGGAACCCACGCTTTTTTTTTCAAAAATTTTGGTTTAAAAACCACTCACAAAGGAAAAATTTTTTCCCATCCCAAAATTTTCAAAAAGGGCTCAAACCCTCTTATGGTTTTTTAAAAAAAAAAGATATTTAAAGTTTTTTCTTTGGGGTTTGCCATGGAAAACCAGAGTTCGGGCAGGGAAAATTTTAAATTTTTTGGGAAACCAAATTTTTTGAAGGGTTTCCCCCAACCAAAGGAACCCCCCTTTTTTTGAATTTTTGGATAAATTTGGTTTTAGTGGTTTTTTTGAGGGGAATGTTATTTAAAGTAAAATTTTAGGGAAAGGGGAGGGACGGACGAGGGGAAGGGGACAAACCGGCCCGGGAACGGAGGGGCCCCGGCCCGCCGGCAAAAACCCGATAACAAAACCCTTAAAACCCTTTTCACTTTTTTAAAACGGGTGAGCAAAAAAAGGGGGAATATTTTTAATTGGACAAAAATTTAATTTCCTGGACCAAAAAACCCACTTATAAGGCAACATTTTCCCCCCGGAAATGGGGAATTAAAGTTGTTTTTTTAAAATTTGGGAAATTAAATTATTTCCATATTTTGAAAACATAAATCATTATTTTTGGGACGAAACCCAAAAAGGGCTGTTTTTATTATTTTGGGAAACAAAAAAAGGAAACCCATTACCGTAAAAAAGGGTAAGATCAAAAAGGGAATACTGAACGCCCCAAGGGTTTGGAAAAGTATTTCATTTAAAGCTATAAATTTGGCAAAAAACGGAAAATTTCTACCCTTTAAAAAAAGGCTTTTTCTTTTCGCTAAAAAGTAAGGCTTTGGGAAAACAATTAATGGGGGGAAAACCCGGGGGTTTTCGTTTCCCCGGGGACCGGCGCAGCCATTTTTCGTTATGATTGATCATGAAACCCTTTCTCCCCGGTCATTCGAAACTGAAAACCCCCGGGGTTGGCCCCCCCGGGGGGCAGGGGGTTAAAAAGAATTTTAAAATTTTCCTTTGGGGGGAAATTTGGGGGGGAAAACTAGTCCTGGTTTTAATGTTTGGGGAAAAGCCGGGCCAAAGGGGAAAAACGTTTGTGGGGGTTTTAAACATGTGCTCTGGGGGGATTTCAAGGGTGGGTTTATTTGTCGGGGACCCGGATAAAACCCCTCCCCAATCCCCACCCCCCTTCTAGTTTTTTCCCCAAAGAAACCAAATAACGGGGCCCCCCCCCAAACTTCCCCTTTACCAAATCATTTTTCCCCTAAAGCATAAATTAAAAACTTTTACTTTTTTTCCCAAAAAAAACCCCTTTTAAAATCCCCAATTTTCCCGGGAAAAAAGATTTTTTAAAATTTTTTTTAAAATATATTCGGTAAAATTTTTATTTTTATACTTTTTTAAATAAAATATTTTTTAAAAATTTTTTGCCCCCCCAAAAAAAAATAAAGTTTTTTTTAAATTTTCAGTTTTTTTTCCATTTGAAAAAATTTTGAAATATTTCATTTCCCCAAGGGGAAAACATATTTTCCTGTTTTTTAAAACTTTTTTTTTAAATTCACCCAATACCCCAAATTTTTTAAGAATGAGTCTTAAAATTTCAAAAATTCAAAAAAAAAGGGGAAAATTCAATTTTGTTCTTTAAAAAAGGGGGGGATTTTTTCATCTTGTGGGTATGAAAGTTATCATTTTCCACTGGGGGTTCCGCCTCTAAGGGCCCCAAAAAAATTGTGGGCTTTAAAGGGGTTTTTTAATTAGACGATGGTCCCCCCTTGCCGATGGGAAAACAAAACATCTATGAAAAATCGGGGCTGTCCCTTTCCCTCCCAAATATTGGGGGACTAAAACCCCCCATCAAAGGGGAAAAATTTTTTTAAATTTCCACCCCAAGGGGGAAAAAAACCTGTAATTTATAGAAAAACCCAAAAAATCCTTTTTATAAAATAGCATAAACAAACTTTAAAGAATTTTAAAAAGGGAAAATATATTTAATTTAAAGTCTTTTAAAAATAAAAATAAAAAAAAAATTTCGTCTTTCTAATCACTTCCCCTAGAAAAAAAAAAAAGGGGTGTAAAAACTTTTTTTAAAAAAAATTTAAAAATGAAAAAATTTTAAAAATTTTAATAAATAAAAATTTTCCCCCTGGGTTTCCCTGGGTTTTAAATGATTTTAAAAGTAAAAACAGGGGAAAAAAAAAAAAAAGAAAAACAATTTAAAATTTTTTGCCAATTTAAATGGGGAAAAATTTTTTGCAAGGGGCTCCTGAAAAAACATACATATCTTTTAAATAGACTTTTATTATTTTTTTGACAGTGGGGGAAACCCCAAAGGGAAGGGGGTCCCTACTTTTAAAGGTAAGAGGGGGGAGCAAAGGGAAAACAGTGGTGGGGAAAAAGGGGAAAATTTTGAGGGAAAGGGCCTTGTTTTTAAAAAACCAAAAATTTTGTTTCCCGTTTTTCAAACCAAAAACCAAATTTTTTTTCCCCCCGCACACCCCCACCCCCAAAAACGAATGCCCCTCAAAACCCCAACGGGCCCCCACAAAAAAACAAATTTTATATTTTTTCCCGATGTTGGGGATTCCTTTTGTTTAGGGAAAACCCCAAAAAAATTTTGAAAAAAAAAAGGCCCTTTGGGAAAGGGGCCCCAGTGTGGGGGGGGAAGGGTGGAATGAAACCCCTTTAAAAAGGGTGCAGGGTTTTTATCCCCTTGGGAGATTTTTTATTTTTCCGTTTTTTAATTTTCAGGGTTTTCGTCATAAATTTTTCCCTCTTTAAGGGGATTTAATTTTTTATGGGTGCATTTATCAAAGTGGTTTTATGCACAGCATTAAAATTATTAGTACATAGTTTTTTGAAATTTAAAAACAAATTTAACAATTTCTTTTGGGTTTTTAAAAACATGTTTTTATTATTATTTTTATTTAAATTTTTATTATATTAATTATAATCCCTTTTTCATTATTATTATTAATTATTTTTATTATTTTTATTATTTTATTTTATTATTTTTTATTATTATTTTAAAAATTATTATTTTTTATTTATTAAATTTTTATTATGATTATTATCATTTTTAAATTTTATTATTTAAAACAGTTCCCCTTTTAACATGCCAAAATTGGTCCCCAAACCTTTCCCAAAAAATATAAATTTAATTTTGCATTTTTTAAAGCCCCCACCCTTTTCCCCTTTTAAAACTCCTTTTCTTTTCGTTTTTTTTTTAAATTTTAATTTCATTAAAATTTTTTAAAAAACCATCTTTACTGTTAAAAGGAAGGGCCCCTTTCCCCAGGGGTTCCAAAAAGGATATTTTGGGGGTAGAAACCCACCAAAAGGGGCGTTTCATTGGGAAAGCTTGGGCCCCCCATGAAAGAAATTTCCCGTCATTTTTTACAATTTGAACCCAAAGCTTTTAAGGACGCAAGTGCAATAAGTACATTAGATTGTGCAATAAATGAGGGAGTAGTACGGAGTTTACAACGCGCGTAGTAAAGTAAAATTTTAATATATGTGTAAAAATGAATAGCTGATACGCTGCAAGTTACTCTCCCTCATCAGTATTATTTCCACAGATGTTACTTTTCGGATCATTAGTGAAATATGGACATTGACTACGCTTTAGGGATTTTTGTTTGGTGACTCTTATAGTTACAACTTGTTATTATTCCCTATCACTTAGAACTTTTGGTAGGTAAGTAATTTTCCTAACTTTTGGTGATTATAAAAAATGAAAATAAGCTGATACATTGAAGTCAGTCTTTTTTATGCGGTACGCGTTATTAACGTGATGTAGCCGCGGTAACGCGGAATATGTTTTATTTGTTTGTCGTTTGACCCAAACAACTAATGGTACCGAATTCAGCCCTTGATGCTGTTTATGCATGCCGAAGTAGCTCGCTTTTTTCGCGGTTACTTCCCTTATGTCACTAACCGAAAATCGGGGAGATCATGGTTAAGTGTCAATCGACAGTGGCATTAATTTCAAGCAATGTTCCGAATGGGGGCCGGGGGGGCTTCGAAATTTTAATATTGTTTTATTTTTACGACTAATACATGATTATGTAACTCAAGATTATTTACATCTGTCGTTACACATTTTGACGTCACATATAAGAGTCAACCTATTTAGAATAATTGGGCTTTTTTCAGTCCGTTTCATCATAATTCACTGTGGCCGAGGTACGCTGTTAGGGATTCGAGATGTCACGGCACTCTTTTTTACATTTTTTTAGTCAAACTAAACATCAATTATATCGTTTTGCAGATAAGTCTTATAGTCGATTAATACAGTTTATACATGGAAGATTGCGGCCATACAAAACAAAATTGTTTTAGTTACACTCCCTTTTGACTTTTGTGACTAAACATCAGCGCTTCTGTGCTTTGATTTCAGTATTGGTACTGACTTGTTCCGGTTTACTATTAATCGCTGTTCGAGCATTTTTCATATATTCTTGTGAATAACATAGTAATAAGCCTCGTATTATACGTCTTTGTTGAAGTGAGTACAAGCAATGCGTACGGAAAAAATCATAAGTTCAATGGAAACAACGGTTGTTAGGCAATTTCATACCTTATTAAGAGTAGTATCAATGGGCTTTCCTTAATTAAGATTGTTATTGTTTTCACTCTTTATCAATGTATTATGGAATGAATAGCTCTTACTTTTAGACAGCCTTCATGACATAGATAGTAATCTTCACAAACACATCTACTAGTGGCTCTCTTACTTCATTTGAGTTAAAAAGAATATATTCAACTTTCTTTAGCTATGTGCTTTATCTGTAATTTTAAATGGATTTCTCGGCATGTGAAGGCAACGTTCTTGGACGTATGAAGATTTGAATATTTAGATATATAATGTATTTGTACAATGAACTTACGTCACTCTGTTGGATTGATCTGGCCCTGTACTGGCTCTGTATTGGTGGCTTTTTAGGTCATTAGTCTCTTTTGTAGTATTTGTAAACGGTCGCTTAGTAATGCTAACGTAAAACTCTATATTGGTAGATTCATAAACGTTGAACATTATATCGGACACTACGGTAGGGTAATTTAACCTAGTGGTAGATTTATTTTTAACTTTTAGCAGAGGCACTCGTTTGCTTTTACCGTTTGGCGTTATAGTTTTAGTAATATCTTTGATTATTCCTTTTTTGAGAAGAACATTAAATATTATTCCATTTACAAAGTTCCCAGGCAAAATGCTCAGCTAAATTTGGTTGTTTGGGTTTCAATCCCACCGTAAGGGACTTATTGGAGCTTTCAGCTTACTGGTGCTTATTTCAGCCCTTAAAGTGGCGCGAGTCAGGCTTTTTCTCGTGGTGTTTCTATTTTTTTATATTCAATTTATTTGCAAACTAGTTTGACCTGTAGCTTATTTGCTAATAGATCAACCGTTGCGCATGTTCACACAATATAATTAATTTCGGAAACAATTGTCAAATTGTACTAGTTTTATATATGCAATACAAATTGTGATGTTTGTCAAGATTCTAATTTATCACGTCTTTTCTTACATGGCTGCGCAAGAAAGAATACATTGATATAGGGTCGCAATACTTTTTGTATTTCGCGATAAAAGGTGTTAATGTGTATATTTCTGGTACATATACGAATCCATTTTTCCGGGCGTTAGGTAACCGCGAAGCAATATCAGTAATCGGGCGTTACCTCATCAAACGTCTTTGCATCACAGTTAATCAGGTTATTTTCAGATTTCTCTTATCACATTAAGGTTTAATTTATGCACTTGCCTACTTGAAATAATTATACGATTTATGCTTTTGTGTTAAGTCGACCAAAGGCTATATTCAGACTAAAATGGTGGTCAAGCATCTTTTCCATGATCTTGAAAGTAAAGATATCGTGGGAAGTATCTTCATGAGAATGAAGAATCATGTTTAAGCGCTGTATGCGATCTCATTGCTTTTTCAGTTTGGTAAAATAAAAAATATATATTGGCAAGTTTTCTTACCGCATGGAAATCCTGCCAAGTATCCGCCATTTATTGCACAATTCTGCGTTACTTATAGCATGAATCGTGCGTTCTTTTCACATTCCGGCGTTACTGGATATGTATACACGGTGATCAAACTTTCGTATATCTTTTTGTAATATTTGGTGACTATACGCCTCGTTTGTAAATTAAACAGCTATCTTATTCCGCGTGAAATATCTTATTATTCATCACTCTTTCTTATTCCTATTCATTCATGTTTTTCTTTGTTTTTATTTAAGTCGATGCACCATTTTATAAATGTTCTCAAATTAAAATATGTTATAAGCTAAGATAAACTCTAAATGTTTTAGAAAACATTATGCAAATTAATATCTTTTGTAAAATTTTCGTGAAAATATATCTTATTTCTTTTACTAGTACATAACGGCACTGCTGTTATCACCGATAACAATATCAGATTTGTTTAAAGTATGATAAGTTAAGTTTTCCGCTGCACATCTGCCCGTGGACGGCCTTGTTTAAGACTTGAACTCACACGCGCTGTACTAATTACACAGGAAACGGCAGAATACATGTACCGCATGACGATAACTTTTCGAAACTCGATTTACTGTCTTATTCATTTATGAATAAGTAACAAAGTCACATACCATAACTTTATATTAATTCAAGCCTGTTATACATGTTTGAAAGGAGGGATCGATGTTTTCGCATTTATTCGGCTATTTACCTCTTATAGGAAGGGATGTTTAAGATTTTTTCAAAATCGGTCACTATTTTACATTTATATTAATTGTTTATTTATTTAACCCGTGACATATCTAAAGTGGCCTTATATTCAGTCAATATTTCATTATTATAAATTTATGTAAATAAAATTAATATAATATTGATCGGGCGGAGTCAAATAATATCTTCAGTTTAGGGATTCTTTCTAATGTTTTCTTTTCAGTATTTTTGCAGTCGGTATTTCAGTATTCACTATTGATCACTTTATAATGAAACTTTTGTTATTAAATTTTCACCTTATCGAGATTTCTGCTGTTATAACAACAATGCCGGAAGCATGTTCTTATTCTTTCTTTCTTATTATCACGAATTTGGCGTCGGCGAAAATTGGCTGATAAATAAAAAACAAAGCATTTTAAAGCAACAATATAACGCATTGATTTTCTCAGTTCTTATAATGTTTTCTTTTCATACAAAACTGAAATAATATCTCACATACACAAACTCCACATATTTGATCCATGTCAGTTATTAAATATTTTGACAAAACGGCGCCAATCCGTAGGCAGCGTAATGGCCATTGTGTACACCGGTCTTACTGACCTGTGTGAATCCACGCTAAGCATGATGGGAACGCACTACTTTTTACATGGCGGCTTGAACACCGAAGTGATAGAACAAATCGAAAATGGGGCCAGTTGAAAAATTAAACTTTTTCCATACTCTGTTGGCATAATAGCCATTACATCATTTTTACTCAACATGCACCAAACACTCTTCTGACATTCCTTTATTGGTTTTAAAAACCCAGTTTCGTTCAACACCCGTGATAGTATTTCGTCGATTGTTAGTTTAAATTAAAACCGAAAGTGAAAGTAGTTTTGAATATTTGAATTGGAACTCTCAATATTGCACTTGCAATATTAAACTCTGGAAAACAGTGTTCCTTTGAAAGCAATAAACGATTTTAATCACTCGAAAAGATATATTGTGGTTTGTGAAATAAAATTGTCATCCCTACGCGGACTTTTATTTGTCGGAGTCATTTTTACCCGCATTTGGGGTGAGTAATGCGTCGTAAGACACAGGTCGATAAATTGAGACCGGTGTGTATACAATGGCGTAATGGCGTCATCTTTTCGTATACAACTCATTCATAAACGCACTAGAATGACGTCATTTTAAACATACAAGAATGGTTAATTTGGCACTGATGTAAACACAATACAAAAAAGAAATTATCTGGCATAGGGGGGGGGGGGGGGGCAGATGAGTTGCGTGCCATACATCAAAACGTCATTTTAATAACACTTTGACGTAACGTCATTTGCGCTATAAACATACCGTGAAAGCGCGCAAATGTTAGCGTTACACTATAGGCGAGTCAAAGAAAACATACCTTTGTTAACCGTTCTTATTTTACATAGAATCAATGTGATAAAAAGAATATTATATTCGTGTAAATTCAATACTAAATTTATTGAACTCGTTGAATAAATCAATATTTAGTTTGCCAGGGCTCGCATAATATTATTTTATTTAACTCGTTCAATCAATTTTGTATGAAAATCTGGAAACAAAGTGATCCCTCGGAAGCATTAATCACAACAAAATTACAAGAGAATTGCAGACTCGGTTTGATTGAGTCTGTACATGAGGGATAATGAATACATGCAACATCCCTCACGCCCCCTAGCACCGGCTTGAGCGGTACTCAATTCTCAACACCCAATAGTGCTGGCATCAATGATCCCGAAGGACCAGAAAAATATAACAACACTGTTCAAAGTGAAGTACGGGGCAACTTTTTACAGCTGCCACACAGCACTTGACACCTGCTGTTGTGAAGTATAAAAATCTGGAAACAAAGTGATCCCTCGGAAGCATTAATCACAACAAAATTACAAGAGGATTGCAGACTCGGTTTGATTGAGTCTGTACATGAGGGATAATGGATACGTGCAACATCCCTCACGCCCCCTAGCACCGGCTTGAGCGGTACTCAATTCTCAACACCAAATAGTGCTGGCATCAATGAATGATGTATGAAACCTACATCTATATATTTGCAACAGTAGGGTGCGAAATCGAACATTGTCATATGAAAATCGGCATCGGAAAAAATAACATTAGTGATCTTCCTTATTTTATCTTGTAAGAATCGAAATAATATCAGTCTGAGAGGTGTTTATCGGCTATTTAACACCGGTTTTCTTCGTGGTCAATTCCTACGTATCAAAACTCCAAACCGGTGTTAAATAGCCGATAAACATCACTTAGACCGATACTTTTTCTCAATTGAACACAGTTTTTTTCCTCCAATTTTCAAAATAACCCGTGGCTTTCTGAAAGGGAAAATATAGCGCGATAAATTAGAAATGGGGAAAATCAAATTCTAACAACTGAAAATGGAATTTACCCACATTTTTGATAAAATTTTCAATTCCAATTCAATTTAACATGCATGGTACAAATCAGAGGCTATAGGGACAGCTTTCTGTCTTCTAGCTGATATAATAAGTTAGATGTTGTTGAGTCATGTTTCTGGTGAAAAAGTGCACAGGGCATTTCAGGGGAAAATTTGGCTTTTTTTATAATTATTTTGTTGATAAAAAATAATTCTAAAATCATTGATTTGGAAATGTGCAACTTGTCATTGTCAGCTCGAAATATAATTTGACCCACAGAGTTTCAGTAATAAATACAAAAATTTGTTGAATCGTTTTTGTATACACTGCTTGCAATGTATACAGAGTTATAGCTGCATTTCAGAAATTAATACGGTAAACTGTTTTCCTGAACAACATCCACCTTCGGATAAAATCTCGATAAAAGCAGATCCTCATTTTGCAGGATTGTCACATTAAGATCACTTTTCATTAAAATATTGTTTGCATAGTGGTCAAAAAGCTCTGAAAGTTCAAAACCATGCACTTTCAGTTTAAAGAAACATTTCTAAACATGAAAGCAAAAAAATATGAAAATTACTATTTCATTCATAAAAGCATTGTGCAAACCTACGCTTCAAACTTCGTATCCACGCATGCGCGTGCAAGAATGAATGAATTACGACAGACACTGTATAAAAATATGTCCAACATTCAAAATAAATATTAAATCAAACAAGTAAACCTTATTTACTTTTAAATATACACTTGCATATTTTTTTTCTTTTTCAAACTGTTTTAGAAAACGAGCATATACAAATATATATGTCTTATTTAGTGGTATGTAACATTGTAAGCGTCTGTATGAATGGAGTTCTGATAAAGTTTGCCTTCATCCCAACCTTTAAAATTGTTCTTTTTTTTTTGGGGGGGGGGGGGGGTTCAATTTTATTATCACATTTTTTTTTGAATTACGGTAGATTTGTATATCATAAAGGGTTTATTAGTTTTTTTTTTTTTTTTTTTTTTTTTTTTGGAAACGAATATTTTGTTGTCAAAAACGATTTAGATCTATTCTCTATTGTATAAAACTAATAAAGAAAATGATCAATCGTAAAAATGATTAACGTGATACTAAAGGAAAACAAGTGTGCACATCTCATCTCCCTTTTTCGCAGCGAAATCATTCCTTTGCTTTATAGACAAGTAAATGCACTAAAATACTTCGGTTTCCGTGCTACCAATTAATAAGCATGTATCAACTATGATACATAGATCAGCACGTGACAAGGTTAATGATATGCATGGACTATTTTTAGATTACCTCACCAAGAAGTTGAATTGCGTTCAGAAGATCTAAATATAACTCGATCATGCGTGATTTGGTAAGCAGGACCACCCTTTGAAGACAGAATAATACTACAGTCACCATTCTTTATTGTATAAGACTAATACAGACAAAAAAACAATTATAAAAGAAACTAACTTTTGTGTCTTGAAAAACAAATGAAACGGAACAATTTCGTTTATAATTTATTGCGGTTTAAACCGATAAATCAAATAGAAATAAAAATCCTATTTATATACACAAACTGGGATTACCGAAGTAACTAAAATAGCTTAGATTTCCGTAATATTACTCCGCAGTATGACGGAATCGCCCGAATTGTCACGATTAAAATCGGAACTACATTGGCTATTATCATTAATCAAAAGACTGACGGAAAAGGCCGAAAAGTTGCGATTGGCACGATTGCAGCTGGTTTCCCGTTCAATCATGCACCAACAGATGTAAGCAGGAAACCACCTAACCGGAACAAGTTTTCCAGATGAAATGGCTTGCAGCCGTGGCTGCAAGCCGAAAACGTATTGTCATATAATTGCATATAATAGAACCCTATCAACATGGTGGCATTGGAGGAGTATGCAATTATTTGTTGCACACCTGCAGTGTGAAGTATTTCTGCCACTTAAGTGAAATATATCGCCCAAAAGCCATTTTCGGGAAGGGTAAGATTCGTACTTAATATTATTCGATTTGAAGATACGTACTCAATATTATTCGAACTAACGATTCGTACTCAATATTATTCAAACTTAGCCTTCGTAATCGGTATTATTCGAACTGACAATCATGGCAGATACATTTAGACCCCCTGGACATTTAGATGTTGGAAATGGTAACATATCACAAAACTTTATCAAATGGAAGCGCCGATGGAAATTTACTTGACCAGTGTTGTCTGCCAGTGGAAATGCTGAGAAAGATGAAAAGATACAAGTAAATATCCTATTACACTGTACTGGACCTAAAGTTAAGAGATCTATGATTAATTTACATGGGCAAATGAAGAACATAAACTGAAAGTGAAAAAATTATTTGACAAAATAGAAAGCTATTTCAATCCTAGAAAACATGAAGTGCCAGAATCTCACAGATTTTGGGTAACAAATCCAGATGAATATACATCATTTGACAGTTTTCTTACAGAGTTTTGAAAGCATGTTGAATCTTGTAATTTTAATG
Organism: Ruditapes philippinarum; assembly: GCF_026571515.1. Lineage (NCBI taxonomy): Eukaryota > Metazoa > Mollusca > Bivalvia > Venerida > Veneridae > Ruditapes > Ruditapes philippinarum. Next base: position 12,244 of record NW_026858058.1, read on the forward strand.
CACAGAAAGAATGAATGCTTAGAGATAAAATTGTGTTAAGCAGCAACGGAAAACAACAAGAACTGCTGTTAAGAGAAGAAAATCTGAACTTTGAAAAGGCAATCAAAATATGCGGAGCTTACAAACAATCAAATAAGCATGTGAAAGAAGTTTGCAATACAAATGATCAACCAATCCACAAAGTTGAGAAGACAATATTCATCTAATTCTCATTCCGGCACCCGCGTCAGTATAAACCACCATAGGTAAAGAAACAACAACATCCACATCAGAATCGATCACAATGTAAATATTGTGGATACAATCATGATTTTAGAAAAGAGAAGTGTCCGGCATGAAACATTGTGTAGTCGACCTCTACCAAGATTGTTTTGGTTTTAGCCCTGGGATAAAATTTGCCTTGTGCGAGGGTTGGGGGAGGGAGTCATTAATTTTCGTTATGTACTTGTAGTAAAAATTTAAGAATGTACATGACTAGAGCTTAGGGCTTTGATGCTTAAACTTTGTCAAGTACAAATGCTTTTATTTTGAATCAATAATTGCACTGTGGAGTGCATTTTTTCCAGTGAATGTGTTTTGCATGTAAACAAAAATGTTCACCTAACTTTTAAGTCTTGCTGAATGATTCAATACCACATTTTTATAGACTACAAACCCGGATGTTGGTCTTGCTTTTAAAGTAATGGATAAAAGCACTGAAGACTCTATTTTACTATTTCAGTATTGTATACTGCAGATAATAAACAGGTCTTTGCAAACTGATTTCTGTATTGCTCTTCAGTTTCGAAAACCATATAGTCTTGCCTGGAAAAACACAGCACTAGTCTGTAGGAACAACACCTCTGTCTTGTCCGATTAATAACTTAAGGAGAAATAAGCCTAGATTTGTGTTCGGAATTGACTGCACGTGCACAAACTGAAACAATGACGTCATATTTTACGTCATCAAACAGTTAACTGTAAATGTGATGGTAGGTTATCAGCACGAGTCGCTTGATTTTGCAAACACATTTTTGTTACTTTTGAAATTTGAGGAAATAAAACGACAAATTCATTCCGAAAAAAGAAAAGAAAATAAAACTTCTAGATTCTACTGTTTTGAACACGCAAACAGTAAACATCTCTGTAGGCCTACAGAACAGTAGAAATCTAGAAATGAATTAAACGAAAGAACTTCAAAGTATTTGTGTTTTTTATAGAAAAATGCTACTATTAGATCTACAAAGTGTATTAAAGACATTGATACACGTCTTTAAGTAGTTGTGCCAGAAGGTAATAATCGGCCCTGAAATGAATAATGCCCTCGGGCTGAAGCCCTCGGGTCCACTATCCATTTTGCGGGCCGAATTCTACTCTGCCGTGTTAGTTATAAACAAAAGTTTTGCCAATTATCATTACATAAGCATAGTGCATACGTTCGTAACGGATCGCCGTTTCTGGGGGCTGTTTAATCAACGTGTCGTAGTCTACGACATTTTATTGTCGGTGTCGTACGTCTGCGACAACGTCGTACGACCGTTTTATGAAACGTGTCGCTGACGTCATTTTTCTGCGACTCGCTGTCTTTTTCACGCGAGACACAGTCTAGTCATGTCAGTGCTCGCTTAGACGTCACAGCTATCAGAAGTGACAGAAGAAAGCATAAACAACATGGAGAGACAAATGATAAAAAAAATCTTTACGTAGACTAATGGAGACTGTTTTGAATTTTACATTATTATTATGATACAAATAAATACTTTATTGTTTCAAACAACCGACAATTTTAGTGAAAAACAGCTACTTTTTCAACACTATATCCACCCCATCCATGCAGAGCAAACACGGGTTTTATAACGTTTAAATAATCATTTTGTATGCCAGATGCTAATCATCAGAAGATAGTAGTGGTAAATGTGAAATTATTTTAAATTATTGAAGCAAAATGTTAACAAAGTACATTTTGTAGTACAAATCACTTAATAATTATCACCGAAACAATACGAAGTGAAAGTCGTTCTACCACGTGGTTTCAAATGTAAACAGAGAACAGAGATAATATAAAACGAATGTATATATTTGACATCTAATGTATGTTCCGGTACTCTTATGCTTGAAAATAATTGTCTGACAACAATTTGTGATTTAAATATGCCCACTGATGTTCAATTTTAAACAAATCCGATTAAATGTCAACAGGTATAAGTCCCTCATAAATGTACTTTGATCTTCTTAAAACTTTTATATATTTTCTTTTACATAGATTGTTTGTTTGTATTGTTAAAGGATAGTCTGTTATGTCGGAAAATAGCTTATATAGCTAATGTTTGTATGTTTTATGTAACCGACTATAAATAAAGATTATCGTTGTTTTTTTGTACTTTCGATTTCTACAACCATAATAGATATACTAATCATGTATTGTTTGCTTTTGTACCTATGAATTCACTTAATTTAGGTAGACTTTAACTACATAATTATATTGGAAATAAACTTGTCAACAACTCCCAGCATTGAATTACCATTTGTATGTTTAGTTTCTTAGCGTAGTTTAGACCGAAATACCGCATCCGTTCTGTGTATTCATACTATTGTGTTCGAGGTCCTTATCCGAAGACTGACGGAAAGGAGCGAGTAGTTGCGATGTCACATATTATTACACCAGATCTCGTGTCGTATTATGCTTGCTGCATTCGGCTTTCGGCTATTAATCATTCTACCTTATGATGTTTGTCAGACAAGCTGAGTAAATAGACCCAAATACAAACAGTTGCATGTTAGTTATTAAATTAATATACCAGATCAACAAATGAATAATAATTGATCGTTAAATAACGATATCTACATACAATTAAGCAAGAGGCTCACAGCAGAAAGCATAATGTGCATGTAAGATAGCAACATATAACAGTCATAATGCAGGATGTACAAGTCAGAATGCGAAATGTACAAGTCAGAATGCAAGATGTACAAGTAAGATGTACTTGTAAGTTAGAAAGCACGCTGTACATAACGTAAGAAAGCAATATGTAATTTTTGCGTTAATACCCTTCCATATCATCTGGCAAAATTAAGTAAACATTTACAAGTGCTCAAAGAAAATCGTCTGGCCTGTTTAAAGGTATGTTTACATGCATAATATCACGTGGACATCGATGATTTCATTTGCAATATAAAGTATGACGTCACTTCATTAAGTTGTGCTACCTAATTGATTCGTAATTGAAATCGAAACAGAAATAACAAATAAATAAATATCGCATCTTGATTCAAGACTTGTAAGGGTATGAGATAAAATTGTAGAATTCCCATTCTGATAAAAGTGAGTATATAAGCAATTGAAAAAAGTCCGTTAAATGGGCGGTGCTTATTTTTGATATCAGGTTACTGACCTGATATCAAAAATAATTTCCAGGCAAGTGTTTTCGGGCAGTGACCATAGCAGTTGTATTATAATAAATTTTAGCTGGAAGATAATATCTTGAGGCGACAAGATAATAAGTTGTGGCCACAAGATAAAAAAAGTGCAGCAACTACCACCTAATAATCTCAAAATGACTGAGTAATACTATTTTTGATTTATTAAGTTTTTGTTACAATTAAATTATTCTACTGGTTAAGGAATGATAACGTGACATTTTTACTTCAATAATTTATTTATGAAATGTACTTTAATACACTTGTTACTATATTAAGTGTCCAGCTTTATTTGTCATCCAATGAAAACGCTGTATTTCTTGAAAATTGTGTGCGTTAATTTTCATTGAAGGAAAAAGTCGATACTATATTGAAATCCGATCATAGTCGCCTTCTTTTTTTCATAGTGTTTCATAAAACCGCGTAGTGACGTAATCAAGGGCCAAATAAAGCTTGACACTAAATATGTAAGTGTTAATCCGTAGCTGTACTACAGAAATTAGAAACATTCTCCTGTCGCTATCGCTCCCGTCAAAGTTTCTAATTTCTGTAGAACAGCACTGATGAACACTAGCATATACATAGTAACACAATTGCCTGTACAAGTGTCACGTGACCTATTATGAGTTTGCCGCCCGGGACTAAGAACTAGTTAATAGCCCGCAGAACATGTGCACGTGCACAAACTGAAACAATGGCGTCATATTTTACGTCATCAAACAGTTAACTGTAAATGTGATGGTAGGTTATCAGCACGAGTCGCTTGATTTTGCAAACACATTTTTGTTACTTTTGAAATTTGAGGAAATAAAACGACAAATTCATTCCGAAAAAAGAAAAGAAAATAAAACTTCTAGATTCTACTGCTTTGAACACGCAAACAGTAAACATCTCTGTAGGCCTACAGAACAGAAGAAATCTATAAATGAATTAAACGAAAGAACTTCCAAGTATTTGTGTTTTTTATAGAAAAATGCTACTATTAGATCTACAAAGTGTATTAAAGACATTGATACACGTCTTTAAGTAGTTGTGCCAGAAGGTAATAATCGGCCCTGAAATGAATAATGCCCTCGGGTCCATTATCCATTTTGCGAGCCGATTTTCACCTTCCGGCCCTACTCTGCCGTGTATTAATCTCTTAATATAACTTAGTGATAGTTATAAACAAAAGTTTTGCCAAATATCATTACATAAGCATAGTGCATACGTTCGTAACGGATCGCCGTTTCTGGAGGCCGTTTTATCAACGTGTCGTGGTCTACGACATTTTATTGTCGGTGTCGTACGTCTGCGACAACGTCGTACGACCGTTTTATGAAACGTGTCGCTGACGTCATTTTTCTGCGACGTCGTAATCTTTTTCACGCGAGACACAGTCTAGTCAGTGCTCGTCTAGACGTCAAAGCTATCAGAAGTGACAGAAGAAAGCACAAACAACATGGAGAGGCAAATGATAAAAAAATCTTTACGTAGACTAATGGAGGCTGTTTTGAATTTTACATTATTATTATGATACAAATAAATACTTTATTGTTTCAAACAACCGACAATTTTAGTGAAAAACTATAGAGGCTATTCGTTGCCAAAAATCCAGCCTTTGAAACTTGACAATGCATACTTCGGTTCTACTAAACAGATTAGTAAAAATCTAATTGTCGATCCGAGAGTTATATACTGCACTGGTATTAAGCATTTTGATTATCTCGATTTGATAAAATGAAAGCTGTTAACATGCAACTTAGATAAATTGCAAACTGTATTTATAAATGTATAACTTCAAATTTGCGACATGTAGAAATGTAAACGATAGAACGTACACAATACGTTTAATGCTGTGCATCATGATGTTGAGAATGTAACTGCATTAACTTGACACACTCAGGTTTACAACACCACACTTTCCTTTTACATTATGACGCGATTAACATTTGTAAACGATTTTGCAACTTCCATATATGGAATTATCACGGAAATGGACGAAAATTAATAGGCGGAGCCAATTTCCCCGAAAGCAGAATATAAAGAGAGGTAACTCTTGCGGGTACAAAAATATTTCAAATTATATAGAAACTGTTACATCCCTCTTGACTTTGAACATCCTCTGATTTTGTTAAAACGTATTCTAGTACAGGATATTCAAGTTATGCAAAATTGGTTAAGATATAATGTAAAAATGTAACAACGTATATACTGATAATGAGCATAATAATATGCAAAAACTAAAGTTGGTGAAATAACATAAGGAAATGTTTCCCATATATACTGACACACACCACTATTTATTGATATCAATGGTAGGGTTTTGTGAGTCACGGCAATATTCTTAGGCATATTTTTTTTTACCTTCAGCAAATAGTACTAGAATGCGATACATGGAAGGCACTTTTGGCAACACGAATAAAGAGAACTGAACAATAAGCTTGTGCCTTCTTTCTTTAAAGGACTAGTTTGGGTTGTAGAAAAACTCATATTTTTGACCAAGTGTATAACCACGAAACAATGCAAAGTTTACTATCGATAATTCCGTTGTATAACCAAAACTTTTGAATTTGTCCCATTTTAATGTTTAAATAAATATTCAGTGTATCCTGGCAACTCTGTTTACCTCCATTGGGAGGTATTTTGAGTCATGGGATGTGATTTAGTCTTTTATTGTTAAATACATGTAAGCTGGCGTAGGTTAAGGTCTTTTTATGCATTGTGCCGAATCAATAGCACCTCTAAAATATGTGTATACATAACATAACATAACATAACGTAACATAACATAACATAACATAATATTTATTCAGCATTAAATGTTACAACATTTATAGCCATTTCAGTATATAATACAAACATATAAGGGCAAGTACATGGTTAACAGAGAATTATATACAAATGATTTATACAAATTAATGTTAAATTATTATTTTTTAACAGAGTGAACATACATGCTGTCATTAGCTGTTGTCTAAATTTGTTGTCTATATGATCAAAAACAGAGAACTACTTTTATGTACATGAAATACTACACAGAATATTTATTAAGTTTTGTAAGTGATGGCTTTCTAAGAGATAAAATAAACAAGGTATACATAAATTGATAATCAACATACATACATTTGGACTCATTTAAATTTTACTTATTGAAAAACAAAATGGGAAAAATGGGAAAATATATGGTAAAAATAAAAAGTTATGTACGAAAGGGTACATACAACTTTGGTTATAATTTTACTATTGTTAAAAGTTTTTTTTCTTGTCAAGTCATACGCCAGAATTAAGGTTACTAATATAATAGTACTACTAGGAAAGACAACAGCCAAACATTTGGTCTGTATTAGTAATAAGTCGTATCAAAATCTCTATCAGATGTTGACTTGAAAATTTGAAAGTTGTAAGGTAGCAGCTTAACTGTAAATGTTACTCATTCCTATGCAAATTGGAATACCATCAGTAAAATTTGTCGTTGAATATAGTCTTTTCAATACTTTTCACTTCCTTGAAAAATATTAACCTCAGACAATATGTAACCTGGTGATTTTTTTTTTTTTTTTAAGTTTCTTTTTCCAGGAAATGTGGTGTCTACAGCGTTTTAAAACTTATATATGCCTATATTCCTTTAAAATCCGCTGATGTTGACTGTAGGCAATCATGCAAGTGAATTATGTTTAGTAACTAAACACCTAAAAGGTATGGTAAACGGAAACTACGCCGCTTCTTGTCGCCGACGGTAAATACCGAAAATGATCGGATAAATACGTTTATTTACGATGATTTAGTGGGCGGAAAAATGGGCGGAGCTTATTTTATCTCCTATTGAAAAACGTGTAAAGCTGGATTATGCTGATCTGAATCATGATGATTCGACAATGTAAAGCTAAGAATGTAACTTCTGTTTTGAGTATTCGAACACTTGGTATTGCTACTATCAGTTAATGTTTTGTCGTTTAACAAATTGTATTTTGTTGAAATGCATGTTTACAATGTTAAATCGGCAAACGCAATCCAAGTATGCAACATTGGATTTTACATACAAAGAAATACAATTGTATTTTTTCCATTAACAAACTGTTCAACTCAGATCAACAAGGCTGGATTTTTGGCAACGAATAGCCTCCATAAAAAACAGCTACTTTTTCAACACTATATCCACCCCATCCATGCAGAGCAAACACGGGTTTTAGAACGTTTAAATAATGATTTTGTATGCCAGATGCTAATCATCAGAAGATAGAAGTGGTAAATGTGAAATTATTTAAAACAATTGAACAAAGTAGTACAAATCACTTAATAATTATCACCGAATTCATTTCCAAAAATTAACAGATTTAAACGATAGTTAAGGTTAATGATCGTTTAGTAACTATAATTGAAATAATAATAATAAAAACTAAGTATGGTTTTCGAGAAGACTCGAGTACATTTGAGTACATTTATGCTCATTTTGATAGTATTTACGAGGAATACAGGACACACAAGATGATAACAAGCGATTTCTAACTAGGTATATGTTCTTTCTCGTTGTCTGAAGGAAATATATAATATTATAATAAATCTTATAGAGTTACTGTTAATGTATCGAAAAAATTTGTAAGGAACAATACATATCTACTTGCAGCAATGTGCACACGACATCTAATAATCATACAAGCCACAAAGGGGCAATTGTTTACGGTGGCATAGAGGTGACTTTTGTAGTATTTATTTAATCTTTTTCTACTGTTGTATTGCCAGGTGGTTCTGTCATACTTGTCTAAAGTATTTATTTAAGAAATATGAGCTGTTTATGTATACATTTAATGTCGCTGATTCGCCTATGGATTCGATTCCCGTTAGAGGCTCGAACAATGGATTTTGAAGATACATTACGATATGACAATGATTAATGAATAAATTTGACGGCTTTTTTAAACTCAGTCACTTTCTTTTTATCAAAATTGACAGATACATGCTGCGCAAAATACATGGAACGCGAAACGTCAGCATTGCATATCTTCCTTTTTTAATTGTCAAACTCTGGGAAAGACATTTTTCAAGACTTGCTTAGTTTACAAATGCAATCAAGAACAGACGTGAAACATAGAATAATTGACTTTATTATATACCTATACATTTTCTCCTTAAAATACACGCAAATATTGAAGCGCAAATACGCTTCAGCGGATAGAATTTTCCGTATTATGTTAGTGACAAATACGATACCATATATGGAAGTGCCGGACTATTTTTGACGTTGGTTCCGATCTTAGCTTTGTATAACGTTGAATTTGGAAACGGGAACCAAAATTATTAAAGGCGTGGCCAGTTTGCAAGAATTACGTATTCATCCGTCAGTCATGAATTTATTTCTTGACAAGTACATTTCATTTTCTGAATAAAACGAAATGGTATATAATAAAAGGAAAATTATGTTGTAGTAGCTTTCTGAAATTATGTATTTTTCTACTCGCAACGTTGGAAAATTGATATCTCGCTCGACCTTCGGTCTCGCAAGATATCAATTTTCCACCGCTGCTCGTAGCAAAATACAACGCCTCAGAAAGCTACTACAACATAATATTCCGTATGTATCAAATCAAACAAGATGAAATTAAACGCCAGATGACAACTACGGGAACCGGGTGCTGTTACATCTATGATAACTTCAAATGACGCAGACCACAAAGATCAATCAAGCCAAGACAACGTGTTCGAGTCGGAATGGATTTCAGATCAAACATTATATATATCCAAAGATAACTCTTCCGGACGGAACAAAACTAAAATTACAGATTACGTTGTGGTAGTCCAGCTTCATGTCACCATCGAACACTACGTCGGTAGATCAGTTCATCAAGGTCAACCACTAGTGGTCACGGATCCAAATATTCATTCATTGATACAACACAAAACTCGTAGCAGGTCCAAAATAGCTTATAACTTATCAGCTGTTTAATCAAATTAACACTATGTTGAAACCTAAGACATACAGGGATCAGTGAAATATCAATGTTTTAAAATATTGGTACTTTAAATGTTTGTGGCATTAAAGGAAGAGTGAAATATTCAGAATTTGTTGATCTTGTAAAGCAATTTGATGTTTTTTTGATGACGGTCACTAATTTATATCTGTAATTAAATGGTCGCATAAGCCTAGATCAATGTACTGTAAACACTCTACGTTAAAAATCATGTCGGTAATCGACTATTCTATTCGTCTACTGAACCATCCTTTTCAATTTCAAAACAGGCGACAATTAAATGACAACTGACACGTGTTCAAATGTATTGTTTTATTTTTCCTACCTCTTGTAGGTGGACGGTGCCCATGTTGACAATTAATAAACGACACGTCATATCAAAGTGTGATTTAACTACATTTGAAATAACCCCAAACGAATTAACCAATATCTGGTTTCTTTCGTTTTTAGATATACAACCTGCATGGCAAAGCTAGTTTCGCTGTCATTTTAATTAGCACTATGGTGCAATTTTCGTTTTGTTTATTATAGACTCACCACAATACATGCACATTATATACAACACATTACAAAGCAAACTTTAAACTATACTGTCAATTTGAACAACTTTACAAGAGACTGTATTATACATATATAATAAAATTTACAAGAAAAATACTATATTATACCTTAATATTAAAAAATGTCATCAATAATATGTACCCTACATAGTGAAGCTGAAGACCAACTGCAAATTAAAGTAGATACAATGGTGACATTTCGACATTACAATGGTTACGGCTCGACAGTACGACGGAGATAAACATCGTAACGCCGTGCTTCTCCATCGCATTGTGACCATCATACTGTCATATTTTCAACATCGTACTGTCGTACTTCGCCTAACGTACTGTTTAGTTTGGCGCTTTTTACGAAATACCGTAGTAAAAGTAATTTGGCTTGTCCAATAAGATCGCGTATTACAACCAAGGTATCAGACTGCAAAATGGCTACGACAAATCAAAAAATACTGTGAAACGGGAAAAGATCGGAATGATACTGATATAATTTGGACTTGAATTAGGTAAGCTGTGGAATTCTAGTTCTTTTTATTGATGTAAATGAATGGTGCAGCGATATTCCGCCGGGATACGCCTGAGTCGCCGAAACGAAGATTTCCCGCGTTCCACATTGTTTGGCAAATGATTATATAGTAGGCATTTCACCTTTCTATAAATATAATTTTAATAGTTTTTTTTCATAATTTTATCGGTGGTTTTATATTTAGTACCTTATAGTAAGCCTTAGAGTGTGAAATATTTTTTTCAGGGTTGTGGTAGTGGTCCAGGGGCAGAAAGGGGTGGGGTGTTCAAACACTCATACTGTCACCTGTGTTCAAAATCCGCCATGAGATACATTGAAATGACTATTTTTAAAATGTCTTCCTATTCTCTTAGCAATGCCCGGTTATTACATACAGATCAGCTTACGGATTGCATATCCAATGTGTTGGTTTACGCATATCTCATTGATATTAAACACATTTAAGTCTTAGGCTTTTTATGAAGTAGGAGGCGTTGATTATAATAATAAACAAAATTAAAAAAAAAAAAACAAGAACTTTTGAACATAAGACCTTCACTGTGAAATTATGAAAAAATACATACACTTTTTACTATACGTGACATTATATTTTAGTCTATTCTACCCTTTCCAGTGCCTTTTATCCAATTATCATCGAAAGATTTTCAAATTTTTATTTCACTTATCGGTATATTCTACAGCCGCTTTTGGCCTTAAGTCACACGTTTACACCTGTTCAGTAAAATCTAATCGTCCGTTTTGGTATTAGCCGCTTTTAGTCTATAGCCACACGTTACCACCATCGCTTCAAATTTTAAGCTAATATCCTCTTACATGCATTGGCTTAAATCTACAAACCCATATGTCATTTTTGTCATTTTAAGAAAATCGTATTTGAAATTTTGAACTGCAATAACTTTTGTATAACAAGTATAAATTGAGAAGCTCCGCGCAAACAAGAAATGCGCTCATTACAGATCCCTTACCAAATCATTCATACACACAGGTCTTTTCTATTTAGATTTAGTCAGGGCTGGGAATCAAAACTGCGTCGTATCCTTCAAAATGTAAACAAACGCCGCCATCTTGGAACGAAAAACGTATGTTTTTGATTATAACTTTTTTTGTTGAAAATGACTGCGTCGTATCATATTTTATTTTAAACTGCGTCGTATCATTTCGTAAAAATTATTATTTTCTTAGAAAATAAACATCTCTTCCGAATGAAATTTTAGTAAATGATGCAAAATTATATTTCGAAGTTAATAGTAAACTCTGAGATGAGTCTATAATTTATTTGAAGGAAAAAACGATGGATAAAGCAATATGAACTGCGTCGTATCCACACATCTTCACAAAAATTCAGCTCCGCTTCGAGTTGCAAGTTCGCTATAACTTTTGTTTTACAAAATAGTTGTGCAAGCAACATATACCGAACGAAGCGGAAAATAGTGTAGCGTGTTAATACATATATCTTGTTTTCAGTCATTTCCAACAAAAAGAGTTATAAACAAAAACATACGTTTTTCGTTCCAAAATGGCGGCGTTTGTTTAATTTTGTAGGATACGATCGACGCAGTTTTGATTCCCAGCCCTGTTAGTACTACTGTGCATTATTTCGGATGCTTTGAAAATCATCTAAAATGTGCATAATTATCGTATACACTGTCAATGAGAGAAGGGCCAGATATTAAATTTTAATAAATGTGCTTTTACAGATGCCTAGCTGGTAAGGAAAGTAATTCCAATACAAAAAGACTTACGTATTGTTATGTGACATGGCAATAGTACAACATTGTTCTGCTTGTGTCACTACTGTAGTCAGTAATATTAGATGATAAAAAATATCAAAGTATGTACATTTTCTTTGAATAAATTTCTGTTGCATTTATGTAAGAAATTCAAATGCTATTGTTTTAAGGGTTTTAAACATCAATGGAGTCCCTTTAAAGGAACGTAACCATAAGAAACTCTGACGCGAGAACAAATTTATATGGTGGCTGATTTGGAACACTTTCGTGTGTCGGGTCGTGGCTATCGACATCAAGATAAAATGACAAATTGCGCATTTTCGGACATTAGTGTTGTCGTCCTGTTGCTAACGATGCACGCCGGCATGCCCGTTGTTGTGCTGCATGTTGTCGTGATGTCACATTGTCCTCGGCTCAAATCGAAGGTTTGGCTATTTGTATACATATATAAGCCAAACGACAGGTCGACATCGCGACAACGCGCCGCACGACAACGCGCCGTTTGGCGTGCTTCGCTAGCGACAGGACGACAAGACGACAGTGCGACAGTGCGCCACTTTACTGTTTCGCCAATGAAGAGATGACATGACAAAAAAGCGATAACGATATAGATTGTGTTGTCGATATCGACAATTCAACGCACAAAGTGTACCAAATCAGCCACCATAAATTTATCCACCAACAATATAGCCCAACTATATTTTTCATGGGGTTTTAGAACGTAAATATACTGATCTTGATTTTGATTTTGAGTGATCTGTATGATACATATTGCACGGTATATCATAATGTATCACTCAGGCCTACGGTCTTCGGGATTATATTACTGATCATCTGAATCCATACCGCGTCATATTATAACACAGATCACTCAAAATCAAGATACATTTCGTAATTTAAGTTTATTTTCTCACCTTACTTCATACAAGATACTTATCATAAGAGTTTGAACAAGTTATTTACCAAAAAAACATAAAGGCCTTCGTACGTACGATACGAATTTTCCATAGAAACGTATGTTGTTTTTCGTGCACGCCCATTTTGCGTAGGACAAAAGGCAATGAATGTAATATATTATATCGGTATTTAACAACTTCATAAACAACTTTATGTTATGTAAAAGATAAGTCATTGGTTAAAAATGGATTATTCTGATAAGTTACCGTTAGAGGTGTACGGAGGTTTGCTAATGCATTTTTAAAGCACTGCACTCCTAAATCAGAGGTCGCGATTACGAAATTTATATTCTATTTTCATTTTCCACAATGATATTCAAACTTGCTTTCAGAGGTAAGACTCGTAAATGTCAAGTAATGATACTCCAAAAAAGTCACATGTTAACAAAAGTCACATTTGTTAGGACCACGTTGCCGATTACGTCCTCTATGCTGTCTGGAGAAGAGTTCGCCATATTATCGGCATCCATTTATTTTCTATATGAGATATAAATTTGACTATAAAAAGTTATCTTTTTAATCAGGACAGAGTGTTACATAAATGAGTTAACAAATCATAAAAATATTGACTTCAAACCTTTTTGAGGAGGATGTACAATAAATAACATAATATATTGATTTTTTGATAGTGTACGCAGTATCATAATGTGTATTTTCTAAAAAAAATGCGTTTTAAGAAATTTTCATAAACAGGGAAAAGAACAAAAGTTTAAAATATGTTTTTGAAATAGATTCTACAATAAACTAGCTTCCACTCGTCTGAAACTTTAAGTTTAATCGACAATTTTTCAATCAAGAATCAAAATCCCAAGCAACGCGAAATACTGACAAGAAAGGGAAAAGTTGTGTAAAGGCATTCGAAATACAAAAACTAAAGTAAAGTTTCAACGTAACTCAAATGAGAAAAAAATATAATTTTAACATTTTAACCATATTTCAAAAAAAGAAAATCATGCCTAGAGATATTGACGTCAGGGTTAACATGACATTAATCTTAATAAAAAGAATGAAATATCCAAAATTGGTTGGACAAACTAAAATAAACACTTACCGACAGTATATATCTTAAAGGTATTTGTTAATGATACAATTCAATGAAAAAGTCTAATTTTAAAGTTTAAAGTTATTTATGAACGAATAAGATACCTGAGTTATGAACCTAGTTGTTGATGATAAAGGAACATAATATAATTAAAGTTTGAAAAAAAATCCCTTTAGAAACAAAGTTGATGTAGTAAATTTTAACGATTTTAAAGTTATGATCAAAGGGAAGATATTTATGGAAATATGGATGTGAGCTAAATATTTGTAAGCACATATGATACTGCTAATGATAATAGCATTCCATATTCTTTGTATGTAGAATTAAGCCGACGACTGTGTACGTGATATGATACAGACCGACATAAATAGGGAGGAGTGAAACCGGTTATATTTCACAGATTAGAATTAAATACAAGTTAAGTGCAACGATCGCTAACACTCCTTTAAACGTGTTTTGTATGTAATTCTAATATATGAATTATAACCTATACATATAAACAAAGTTGCCTTTGATTTCAACTACTGTTAATCACTTTATATTCGCGTGATCTTTATTTCGCGGAAACCCCACCCCCCGGATTATTTCGCGTATTCATTAATTCACGATGGCAGGTTCAGAACTTATATTCGCGGTTCTTTGAATTTTATTTCCAAAAAATGGTGATAATAAGAGACAATTTTTATTTATTTATTTTAAATACAAAATGTACCTACATACATGTAATTGACTTATTATGAACAGTTTTCTAATCATTTGTCAAATTTGTTTGCAAATGCCGTATTTGATAAAACGTTAAATGTTTGTATTAAGGTGTTAAATACTTGTTTATAACACTTAATCTACCGTATAAAAATTGTCCGTTGATCACTGTTTTACCGTAAATATTTTTTCTTATATGCCCAAAATTTAGAGAACTACGTAGAAAATATCTAAAACGTTATTATTATACCTGGGCTAACTTACAAAAATTCAAAAACTTGTTAAGTGAAACTAACCGAAAAATTATTCCGAATCTATGTAAATTTATATATTATGCTAATGTAATGAGAAACTAACAAACATTCTTTAATGCTATAAGCTCTTGAGAAAACTTTTGTCAATAATTTTTGTATAAACATAAGTAAAACCTATACATTTTCATTGTATTTCATGTATTGTTTGCTATAAATATGTTACATGTTTTATGCAATAAATATATTGAATTGAAATATATCTAAACAATATGGGTTCACATTTGTCTGTAAAGTGCAAAATTAGTGGATATTTTCTCTTTTTGTGTTTTACATGCATGTATTCGTGAGGAAAAAGAAATGGGAAAAATCTTTAACCTTCATATCTTTATTATGATGTAAAATAAAACATTGCACATATCAATTATTTGCATTCAGTTACTGTATACATTATAAAACTTAATCACAATTCGAAAAAAATCGTCATCAGATTTATTTTTTTATAATGTATGTTATGTTATAAAATTTACGCGGCATCATGAATTCGCGACGAGGCCGATTCGCGAATAATAGCGGATTTACAGTCATCATCAGTGTCATGTGTTTGCGGTCCGAGAACAGAATCTTGTAATCATAATTAGCTCTTGATGACGAGCACCTGTTAAAACTGAAACAGTGTCGTCAAAATTTACTTCATCAAAACAGCCAGCTGTAAAGTGAAAGTAAGTTTTAAGCACTGAGTGCTTTACTTTTGGGTTATTGTAAAAACATAGTTTTATGTACAGTAACTTTTGAAATAACAACATAATTATATTTTCCGAAAAAAATTATTCTAGTTGACTTTCAATATTAAGCCAACAACATTGTATATGCTACTGTACAGAACAGATTCAGGTATTTAAAGGAGAGTATATAAAACTATCAAAGCAATTGAAAATAGTGCTACTACATTTATTTGATCTATCGAGAGTATTAAAGATATTTATACATTGACAAGTGATAATTGGCCTTGAAATAAATTAGGCCCGGATACCGGACGTCAAGCGTTCAAAATTTTGATACAATCTATTTCCATGTATTGGGGTCACCTGTAACTTTCTGTCCATACTGCATTTGTCAATAAATTGTGTAAATTTGTTTTTAGCATATGTAATATTTAAGACACAAAACAGGCATAAAGCTACGAGTCATAAGAATATGCTTAAGAAATAAGAGGTGTTAATCGCATCATAACTATAAACCAGTGTTAAAGGTCTGATACAATGTAAATACCGCTCAGACCGATAGTGACATAATAAGGGAGACCACTAACGTTTTTTGAAGCGGAGAATATTTCCGCAGCTCATTGACCTGTATTATTTCGCATCTTTCTGACGCTGATGTATAGTATTCATTGAACAAAAAACGAAATCATAAGAAAAGATGTTTCACTCATTTTTCATGAATTATTTTATTAATGTTTCAACAGTTAAACTTGATTGCATTGTGTCGATTAATCAATCTTCATCCTCCAAAATTGACTGTTTAGAATCACAGGCACGAGTATCGGACCTGGGAAGAAAAAATATGACCAGATTGATAAAAAAAAACCTGTGTTCATCTTAAAAGTGTCAAAAAAAAATAAAAAAATTTAAATAATGACCCCCTTTAAAAATATACTATAAGTTAAGAGAAGGCCGGGAACTCCAGATTCGAGCCTACGAGCAAAGGAATTATTTCCCGGACCGTTGTGAAAACATTTGGCCAACAAATTAAATAAAACTTTTATCACTATTTCACGTTTATATTAAGCTTCAAAATGAGACCAACCCCAAGTCTCTAGCCCATCCCGTTCATGAAATATCTATCAGGAAACGAGCGAATTCGTGCTAAAAATCCTTGGTAGACAGAATTGCGGCACAACAATTCGGTACGTAAACATAGACTAATACATGTATGTCAGCTGAGTACGAGTCAAAATCACTTGAATTTACTAAATTATATTACTAAATACATTAAGTTGTATTAGTCTATGTTTACGTACCGAATTGTTGTGCCGCAATTCTGTCTACCAAGGATTTTTAGCACGAATTCGCTCGTTTCCTGATAGATATGATAGATATTTCATGAAAGGGAAGGGCTAGAGACTTGGGGTTGGTCTCATTTTGAAGCTTAATATAAACGTGAAATAGTGATAAAAGTTTTATTTAATTCTCTGGCCAATTGTTTTCACAACGGCCCGGGAAATGAATCCCTTGCTCGTAGGCTCGAATCTGGAGTTTCCGGCCTTCTCTTAACTTATAGAATATTTTTAAAGGGGGTCATTATTTAATTTTTTTTTTGACACTTTTAAGATGAACACAGGTTTTTTTTATCAATCTGGTCATATTTTTCTTCCCAGGTCCGATACTCTTGCCTGTGTTTAGAATTACGTCAGTCAAACGCCTTCATGAATGAGATCCATAAATAGAAGGACGTCATTACGCTGCTTACAAGTTCTCTAAGATGTCACTAATATAAATTATATCATCTTTCATGGATATAATTTGTGATATTAGTGTATGTTAGATGTCAATTTTGCATGACGTAAAAATAAAACATTATAAGAACGATCAGTATCAACAGTATAATGCGTTATTTTAAAGCTTCTGTCAACCCTGTTATGGGAGGGAGAGCATGTGTAAAAAAAGAACAGCTGCATAAACATGTAGTCGCTAACCAATATTTTATTGGCAATACAAGACCGGTTTTTACTTCAATATTTGTATATAACAACAAAATAACGAGACATGTAAGAATATACAACATGCAAAATATTCATAGGCAAGGTAAAATGTCAATCTTAGGATATTAACAAGAAGGGAGAAAAAAAGCAATTTATTGAAACGTTTTAATAATAATTATTATATTTCATTACCTTCTTTTCGTTTCTGATATGTTTCCTCCGACATTTTAGCATCAGCATCAGTATCCCTGACTGAAAATAAAAGTGTCATAAGTATTGTATATTTATAGGAATATGAGAATTCTTGGAATATAAATAATACACACCACATGGCTATTGTAAATGCCCTCGAAAATAATAAATATCGGATGCTTTTTCATCATTTGTTTTTTCTACAGAAGTAACTGATTGAAATATGTCTATAGATAGAAGAAATCTGAAACAAAGTGTGATCAAACACTTGTTTGACATTCTTAAAATGGCATATAACATTGTGTACGCAAATTATGTTAATAATCTATAAGATATCTTACGTTTTTCCGCAGCTGTTTGTATTTCTTTTATTACATTTGCTCCCTCTTTCTTAATTTTTTTAACTCCCTCATTAGCAACAATTTTTATCTTTCTTTTCCCCTTTGTTTTTTGCTTCCTTATCTCTTGAATAGATTCTTGTACTTTAGCCTCAAAAGCATCAATTGACGATGTGAATGCATCATTTAACTTGGAAAGTGAACAATTTTCCTTATCGTCAATATCTTTTACTTTTAAATTTATTATCTCAATAAGCTCTAATTTTTGTTTCTCAGTCTTTTGTTTGTACTCATCCATCTCGTTTCTTATTTGTTCCTGGATAGCATTGCCAACATCTTCCAAAACTGCGCGAACAACATCTTTACCAATGATCAGCTCATCCTTTTGAAGCTGAAATTGTATAGGATTGCTGATTTCAGTAAGTCAATCTTGTTTTCTGTGTACATACAATATGCTGTTTTGACACAAAGTGTTTTGACATAATTTTAATGACGGGTTGAGGGCCAATGTCATTGAATATAAATTGCCAACATGCCCAAGACCTTTTAACAGTTTGAGCAATTCGGTGGAGACAATTTAACTAAAGAATTTATTAGATCGTCAATAAGGAAAACAATCAGTTCTTGTCCAAACTTTGCAGCATAAAGATAAGTTACATTATTAATACTGTGTTAAGAAAATAGAAGAAAAAAAAACAATTAACCGTACCTTTGCTAATTTCTGAATTGCGTTGTTTGGTGTTTTATTTAAAGCTATGAATCCAGGATCAGTCAATATATCATTTAGAATTGTAAAATACTGTTTAAGATCTGCATCCTCGACCTCTAGTTTTGGAGAATGTCTGACATCTTTACCAACGTTTCTACCCTAAAAAATGTTAAAATGACAATGTCAAATTGAAACAAAACTTATTAGCTAGTTTTTATGGTGGCCGATTTGTGCCATTCGTGTTTTTCCAAGCGAACCCATCATGCGAAATGTCAGAAATAAACAAGTTTAAATGGCGGTGGCGCGTAGTGCGGATATACTATTTAGTGGAAGTGCGATTTAATAAATAAAACGTCATCCCGAGAGAGCGCGGAGCTATATTCAATAAATAAAAACGGCGGGGTTACGTAGCACAAACACGCAAATTAGCGGAGGCGCTGGGCGAAGTTTAATAACTAATGGCCCCATCTTTTAAACATGTACAAATTCGACTTTTGACAAGGCGGGTCGCAGGGTAAAATCACACGTCAATAAAAGTAACTATCAATAAGTTTTGTTATTAAACTTCGCCCCTCGCCCCGCTAATAAGCATCTTCTTGCGCCCTGCCTTCGCCACTTGAACTTGTTAATTCTCGAATTTTCGCTTGCAGGATTCGCAGGGCGAAAAAATCCTATTTAGTGTGGGGGCGCATAATTTTATTTATTAAACTTAGCCCCGCCTCCTCCTTCATTTGCATGTTTTCGATCCACTTCCCCGCCATTTCAACTTGATAATTCTCAAATATATGGTTTGCAGGAACGCAGGCGAAATCACGTTATTAAATGGTGTTGCGAATTTCTTTTATTAAACTTCACCCCGTGCACCCGCTTATAAGCGTGTTTTTGCTCCGCGCAAAGCCTTTAACTTGTTAATTCTTGAATTTTCGATCGGCGGGACCGCGGGGAGAAGACGCGAATGGCACGAATCAGCCACCATAAGTTTACCTATGTATTCCTGTTTCTATACAAATACTCATCTAAATATAGGTGTCTATTAAAAATAACATATTAAAAAAGTTAAACAAACATGTTTAAATTTGTACCTTGTCAAATATGTTATTCTTTTTGGAGAGATCATCGTTAATTTTTGTCTCAAATCCTTTGAAGTTAACAATAACACTGATTATACCATTAAAATCGGTATCTACTGCTCTCATTACATCCTTGTAACCATCGGGGGGCATAAAACATTTCGCAATTTCCCACGGACTACTACACCACTTAGTTGCATCGGTGTTTTTAAAAGATGGACCATGAAAACGATGAGCTTTTTGAATCTCAGATCTCATATTATGGCAAATTTTGTTCGGGCAACCAGATTGGTGAAACTTTGTTGAAAAGTTCCTATGGTAACCGCATTTTCCTCGATTGACGTTACATATCCTATTTGTTGGACAAACAACAATATTTTCCGTCTTACAGTTTGAACAGGTGCTCCCCGCTGATAATCCGTTTGATATAGAAATATCCTGAAGACACTTTTGTTGGAACTGTACAATTTCATCACAAACAACAGGCTCTATTTCTTCTTTTGTGAAAAGAATAGCCAACGCAGCCTTAATCCAGTTCAGAAATTTGGGTTTTGACAAAGTGGGGTCCGGTACTGAAGCCATTTTATTTGTCTGCAAGCCACAAATATCTAAAATTGAAAAGAAACGTTGTGTAACATGACTGTTAAGATAATTGCGTGTATTCCAAATGAAAAAGAAAAAGAAAGAATTATGTTTACTGAAAATTGGTTATAATAAATGTACATTTGTATTTATACTTTAACACAAAATACCAAATCTCTGTAACTGTACTTAATGCCAAAACAAATAGAAAAGCAAACTATGGGTCGGCTATATGGACACTGATTTCGTTTTAAAAAACTGTTACAGGATACAAAAAAAATGACAAAAGAATAAATCAACACTTTTTTGAGCAAAAAAGACCTTTAAAAAGTCCTATTTTAATAAAATTGCATTACAAAAGTTACAAAAAATGAACGATGAATATGAACGTTTCCGTCTGAACAAAAAATAAAGCTAATATAAAATCGTTCATAAACGTCACTTCCAATTTCTGTAAACAAGACTTCGACTGGCGTGATTAATATAGCCCTTGATGACAATTGTTTCAAATTGATACTTTAAAATGTTTCAAGTTAATGCATCATGCACACTTCATGCAATGCTCTGAACAAAAACGAGGGACACAGTACTACGAAGGAAAGTTACAAAATAAAGGTATATGTTAGTTATCATTTTAGAAAATTAGTCTATTTTTTTATTTAAATTTGCATTTTGTTATGCTCATAAACACCAGAAAGGTAAAATGTAACTAAATCATATAAAGGAAGGTCAAAAATTCGATGAATAGTAAAAGTTATTGCAAGGACTTGAAGACAATGTCCAACTTAAGGTAGTACACCCCTATCTCCACTTTGAAGAGTATTCAAATAGGCTACAATTAAAGTTTTGCGTGCAAGTTGGCATCTCTAAAACTTCTGAAGAAAATTTTTTGAAAACTCAGATTATATTTATCTGTGGTTATCTAACATTGTTAGTATAGATCCAATAAGCGTGTGTTACCTTTCTACAAATCTATGCCTTTTTTACTATCAGGCACTGAAAATAGCTAAGTTCCCTGTCTTAAAGGTCTTGTTAAGAAAAGTTTGAAATTTCAATGACATTTCTTCTACTAAATAAAAAATGTAAAGCAAACATAGAAAATCGAAAGAAATTCGAAACCAATGTTTGGAGGATTGGAAGATAAAGTTATTCCAGTGATGAAGGAAGGTGTCTGCCCAAACGTTTATAAAGTATGATGTACATTGATTTCGACGATATATCTATTTATAGATTTCCAAACAAGTGAATACGTATATGTGCAAATGTCATATTTCTGTAGTAATACCCTGTAAATATTATGGTTATTCACTTCAAGTGATAATATAATATTAACAGCAGTGAAATATAGGTGCCTTTCGTTAAGTTGTTTAAAGGGAGACGCAGGCAAAATTTTCATTTCTTAGTTTTGTGTTTTTCAGTCAATATTCTGTAAATGCCCTCAAAATGAATATATTAGACAGTGAAAGGAACAAAACTTTTCACCATATAAAGAATAAAATGGTGGTTTCCTAACTTGACCCGCGTGGGTCAGGTAAGAGCGCTAGGATTTCACAATAGTTGTCACAGTGAACTCTGGAAACGTTAAAGAACATGTCAAATGAATGCCTTAGACTTGTTTCAATCATACAATATCCATAATATCTGTTTTTTAATTTGGGGTTTTTTCAATTAATTTATGATTTTTTTAAAACTTTTTGGCGATTCTTTGGGGGTGTGATTTTTTAATATAAAAGAATATTTACGCTTAATCCAAAATATTTAGAATTTAAACAAAAGTTAATGCAGAAACTTCAAGAAATGTCATTTTAGCGTGATTTAAGTACATAAGATCATTTTCATATTTTGTCATTATTTCGCCTGAATATCCCATTATTATCATTTATTATTATATTTGTTAAATTTCGGTTACAAATCGATTTCCACTGTTCAGGCATTTGCTGTTTATCATACTCTATTTAAAGATATCACACATCAGTGCAGATATCCTATTTCTGCTTTGCTTCGCTACAAATAGTTTTTTTTTCAAGTTGATTATTCAATTTGAGCCAATTAGACGATATAATCTTTAAATATAAAATATATATAGTTTAAAATAGTATGTAGCTGTAAACTAGTTTGCAATTTTTCTTTTCTTACATGAATGTCTAATCATAAAGACGTCGTGGTGATTTTATCTTTTAAATTGACGGTCATGAAGTATCTTTTTGTTCATTTTTACCCAACTTAGAGAGCCATTGTTATTCAATACATTATGGTCTGTTGACATGAATGATATCTATAGAAATCAATCTTTATTCAATGTGCATGCCTGAAAAACATATTATCATATTATATGACGGATCATGAGATTTAAAGCGTGAACAACAATTGGTAAAAGAATGTTCATAACATGTATTTAATAGGTTAAATGGATTTAATCTGTGTTTTTCGTATTTCCTTATCACATTACCTTATAATTTTAATATAAATTCTTTTAATCAAATTTGTCAAAGAACATTTGAACTTTATATTTGAAACTATTATAACACACATCGGGCATCATTGATTAAGAAATTGAACACAATTGATATACAATAAACGTTTTCAAATGCAAATATATATTTACAAGATAAGACCGCAAGTATGAGAGACTGGCTTCATTACGGCCAAGTTACTAGGTGATTGTTCATCTTATTGGTTAATACGCCATACAAGTACAACGCCATAATTGTACCAGCTTGCATATGTTGTTTCACTGAAATCAATAAATCAAGGGAAATATAATTTGATAATGCTGGCATGATATTGAATTACTTTCACGTTTATAGATTTATAAGTTATAAATATAAGTTTAAAAGATTACAGATATTACTTTCATCATGCCTATATATAATAATAACCTACGGAATAATTATCAATTGAATTTTAACAACTCTTTTATAATAGCAAATTTTTGGGTAGTTCAAGAACCATGTTAAAGTACAAACCAGACATAATATACAATATCAAATGTGATTAAAATAATTAACGTTG
The DNA here is from genome assembly GCF_026571515.1 of Ruditapes philippinarum. NCBI lineage: Eukaryota > Metazoa > Mollusca > Bivalvia > Venerida > Veneridae > Ruditapes > Ruditapes philippinarum. The sequence continues at coordinate 35,959 of NW_026858058.1, forward strand.
TATATCATTCATAAGATGATGACATAATGAAATCACCAGTCTGTCATTTTTTTATGATTGTTGATAATCACTTCATGTACACAATTATAATGGTAGCATTCATTGATTGATTGCCTTTTTTTCTTATTCGGTTCTAACAGTTCTTCAGCTGTATTTGTTTCGATAAAAAATTATGCAGTTGACTAATTCTATTTTGTAATGGTATTCAAGAATATTTAGATATGAAACACGTGATTCCATTTGTCATTATAATTAACGCATATTTATTTGCCAATAAAATATCATACATGTACTTTGGAATCATAAATTAAAGAATGATGATATTAGTTCTTGTTGCCTTTTTCTGGCCGTGTAGCACCGATGCTACTTTTGCTGCTATTTACTTTAAAATTGCATGATTATAACATTTTACTCAATTTAAACCTGTCACAGCTATGGAAATATGATTGACTTAGCTGGACACTCAGAAATTGTTCTTAAGAGAATATCCCAGATTTGTTGTTTATCGCCATTCCTGGACGGCGATGTATGCAATTAACAAGATTTGAGCGGTTCTTCCTGTACACCGCCTGCTTTTTGTCAATCAAGCGGATAATTTAATATCACATAATAACAAAATGGACATCAAAAAACTTCAATGAGGGATGCTTAAATGAACTTGCCCAACCGCCATGTTTTTTGGGTTACTTATTCTTACAACTGCAAAATACATTTATTAACTTACGAACTAAGTACAAGTATTAAGGCCTTTGTAGGATACACGTAGCAAATTGCAATATTTTTTGCTACATTTCTGATTAGAGAATGTAGTCTATATAATTCTTTCAAACACTTGAACTTGAAGAAAAAAAACTTAATAATCTTCCGGGCCAATTAAATACTATGAGGTTTTTATTGCATTATACCTATAATAGTGCAGGTCAGTTATATTCCGTTTCAGAAAAATAACTTCGCAAAGCAGTCGACGGAGTATAGAACGTAAATTTAATTTACTTTACAGAAATGTTCACAGACATCAATTTTAATAAGTAGCAGGTAACTGTTGTTAATTACGCAAGAAGCTAGTTATTTTTCCGATTGATAAACTCATTAAGTAGCGTATGTAGTCTAACTAATTGTACTAGGAGTTACGTTATTGTGATATTTTTCTTATGGGCAATATTGAGTATCTCCTACATTCTGACCTAGAACAAAAATATGTCAGAGTCTAACTGAGCGCGTCAAAATATCTTGATTAGAACGGAATGATAGAGTATATCAAGTTTTTTTGGTGGCTTTATATGTTGACAAATAAAATTAAGGTATTAGGCAAGAAATGAAATGTTATTTCTATATTCATGGCTGGACGCCGATTCCAATATATATAACCACAGTTTGTGTTATCTCTTTTATGATACATATTACTTTGATCAATGATTCAAAAAATATATATAATTATGGTCACTTATCCTATATCACTTTGTAATTAAGAAGCACGCCTATGGTGTCTTAAAAAGCGATTATGTACAAGAAAACAAATTAAACAAACTAGTGTGCCTTCACAATTGTGTAATTTAGTCATTTGGCCGAAAATGACATAGCAAAGACGAAAATTGTACGTTATTATCTTAAGTTTGATATTACTATCGTTGAATACAAGATATGATACTAGTTCCTATTTTTAAACATTCTTTTACAATTTTTTCCGCCAGCTGCTTGCTTGTTAAGGACAAGTACACTTACTTTTATCAAGAGTTTATTTCGATTTTGATGAAATGACATAACAGTCTCATATTTAAGTGTATAACATTACCGTCAAATATTGAGTATAGCCAGTGAAATTCATTATTTGCTGGAAGATCTAAACATTTTTATATGCCCGAAGGGCATATTATGTTATACCCCCTGGCGTCCGTCCGTCCGTCCGTCCGTCTGTTAGCAATTTGGTTTCCGGAGCATAACTTAAGTTCCATTTGACCCACAATGTTCAAACTTCATAGAATGATTTTCCATATTGGGTAGAAGATCCCTATTGATTTTGGGGTCAAAAGGTCAAAGGTCAAGGTCACTATTACCTTGATACTGAAAACAGTTTCTGTCCGTTAGCAATTTGTCCGTTAGCAATTTGGTTTCCGGAGCATAACTTAAGTTCCATTTGGCCCACAATGTTCAAACTTCATAGGATGATTGTCCATATTGGGTAGAAGACCCCTATTGATTTTGATGTCAAAAGGTCAAAGGTCAAGGTCACTATTACCTTAAAATTGAAAACAGTTTCCGCAGCATAACTTAAGTTCCAGTTGACCCACAATGTTCAAACTTCATAGGATGATTGTTCATATTGGGTAGAAGACCCCTATTGATTTTAGGGTCAAAAGGTCAAAGGTCAAGGTCACTATAACCTTGATACTGAAAACAGTTTCCGTCCGTTAGCAATTTGGTTTCCGGAGCATAACTTAAGTTCCATTTGGCCCACAATGTTCAAACTTCATAGGATGATTGTCCATATTGGGTAGAAGACCCCTATTGATTTTGGGGTCAAAGGTCAAGGTCACTATTACCTTGATACTGAAAACAGTTGCCGTCCGTTAGCAATTTGTCCGTTAGCAATTTGGTTTCCGGAGCATAACTTAAGTTCCATTTGGCCCACAATGTTCAAACTTCATAGGATGATTGTCCATATTGGGTAGAAGAACCCTATTGATTTTAGGGTCAAAAGGTCAAAGGTCAAGGTCACTATTACCTTAAAACTGAAAACAGTTTCCGGATGATAGCTTAAGTTCCATTTGACCCACAATGTTCAAACTTCATAGGATGATTGTCCATATTGGGTAGAAGACCCCTATTGATTTTGGGGTCAAAAGGTCAAAGGTCAAGGTCACTATTACCTTGATACTGAAAACAGTTGCTGTCCGTTAGCAATTTGTCCGTTAGCAATTTGGTTTCCGGAGCATAACTTAAGTTCCATTTGGCCCACAATGTTCAAACTTCATAGGATGATTGTCCATATTGGGTAGAAGACCCCTATTGATTTTAGGGTCAAAAGGTCAAAGGTCAAGGTCACTATTACCTTAAAACGGAAAACAGTTTCCGGATGATAGCTTAAGTTCCATTTGACCCACAATGTTCAAACTTCATAGGATGATTGTCCATATTGGGTAGAAGACCCCTATTGATTTTGGGGTCAAAAGGTCAAAGGTCAAGGTCACTATTACCTTGATACTGAAAACAGTTTCCGTCCGTTAGCAATTTGTCCGTTAGCAATTTGGTTTCCGGAGCATAACTTAAGTTCCATTTGGCCCACAATGTTCAAACTTCATAGCATGATTGTCCATATTGGGTAGAAGACCCCTATTGATTTTGGGGTCAAAAGGTCAAAGGTCAAGGTCACTATTACCTTGATACTGAAAACAGTTTCTGGAGCATAACTTAAGTTCCATTTGACCGACAATGTTCAAACTTCATAGGATGATTGTCCATATTGGGTAGAAGACCCCTATTGATTTTGGGGTCAAAAGGTCAAAGGTCAAGGTCACTATCACCTTAAAATTGAAAAACAGATTCCGGAGCATAACTTAAGTTCCATTTGGCCAACAATATTCAAACATCTTAGGATGATTTGTCCATATAAGGTAGAAGACCCCTATTGATTTTAGGGTCACAAGGTCAAAGGTTAAGGTCATTATTAATAACTTAAGTATTAATCAACCTACATCTGTAAAATTTTATAGGATGAACAGCTAATTCCCATGTCTTACAAATGCTTCATCCTTACTAAAAAAAACACACTTTCGGGCATATTATGCTCCGCCTAGCGGTGCTCTTGTTTGTCGATGTTAAGTGGTGAAAAATATTAAAGATAGCAAACACATTTTTACCTTGGATGTAATGACAATTATATACGTTTGTCTTTTTTAACTTGGATGTAATGAAAATTATATATTTTGTTGTCTTTAACTTGGATGTAATGAAAATTGTACCGTTATTGAAGGGAGAAAAACAGTATGACTAATGAAAAATTACAAATGCTGCAGGCTCAGTTTGATTGAGCCTGTTCATAAATATTACTGGTCAGTGCAAGCTTCCGCCCAGTAGTTCCCTTGCACCGGCTTAAGGTGGATTTTTTTTTCAGTTAAAAGAAACCATCTCAGATATGTTGATATACCATCCATTTTCACACACTCCGTGATGTTATGAAGACAAAGGCGTCTGAATATTAAACATATATCTTCTAACCAGCTTCTGGCAGTTCTTGGGAAAGTGGTGCATTTAGGAGGAAGCAACTATAGTAAGTCTATAGAATAAAACATGGATGTTTTGAAGTTTTTTTTTGTTGGTTTTTTTGTTGTTGTTGTTGTTTGTGTTTCTTTTTGTCATTTCATTGAAATATTTTGGAGCCGTGTCATTGAATTGTAATTATAACGTTGTGACTGGTAGCATTGGTAAACACTTATAATTATCTTTGTAGGTGATTTAGCTTTCCATACATCTTGAAAAACATATAAATATTAGCTGTTAAAATCGATGAGTTTTTGACTCTCAAATAATAGTTACTTGTTTTGACGTATATTTTATTATTTAATTATTTTGCACCTGTGGTAAAGTATCAACTAAACAGTTTTTTTTGTCGTGACTTGCAACTTTTGAAAAGTCTCTCCAAAATCATTAATATTAATAACACATTAATGTGGGATGTGTAATCTACCTTTAGAAAGACCGATTACCATTTACACTTTACGAAGCCCAAAATGAATCAGATGTTGTCCTTTTTCCTTTGTACAAACAACAGCTCTTTTATCCATTGAAATGATATCGCTATACAAATACGGTTTGACCTAACATGCTCTGTGAAACCAATGTATTAAATATGTTACATACATTTATTTAATTATTCTTTCATTAAAATTAATATTTAACAGTCTGCACCCGTTAAGACCTCCCTGATCATTATATTAAAGGGATAAAAACCTCTATGATTGTTTTCACGCGTTATGATTTCTGATATTGTTTTAGAATGTTTGCTTTCAAATTGGCTTTTTGTAAATGTGTTTTATACCAGGGTGCATCGATAAATTCGAAAACTAATTCAATAGCGGGGAAATTATTTAAGTAAAGTACCTAAAATGATTACTCCTACTCAAAGTAACGTCCCATGCACGACTTGCACTGGTCCCATCTCTCGACCAATGACTCGAACGCGTGTTGTAGCCCGTCATGTGTCATCTCAAGCAGCTGTCTGTCCACGGCAGACTTCAATTACCTCCCCGCTGACATGGAAATAATCGCTTTTGTAAAGGGAGGCGAGGAAGGATGCTTCCAGACAGAAGTCTGACGTTTGCTTTCCGGTTCAAAAAATGTAAATCAACGTTTCATCACATCTTATCATTCGATTTAGAAAAAAAATCCACTTCTTCACGATACATCCTGTCGTACTACTGACACATTTTCACACTTACCCCCATCTGCCCCGACGTCTACAAACGAGGCACTCATCTTGCTGAAACGCGGCGTATTCCCAACCTATCAGTCATAATGCCCTGAGCTGTACCATATGAAATAGCGAACTTATCTGCTACGTGTTCCACATTTACTCGTCTATCTAGAGGTATGTACTCCTGAATGACAGCCACTGTTTTTTCATCTGTTACAGTCACTGGTCTTTCAGCACCACTGTCGTTTTCAGTTGTCTTTCTGCCGTCTTTAAACCACTTTAAAATGACAACTTTTGACAGATCAGTCTCTCCATAAACTTTATGCAAATCTACAGGAATATTTGAAAAAGACTTTCCTAGTTTTGTGTTGCGCTGTTCGTTGACGATGTGTGACGCCATAAGTGATGACGTCAAAGGTGTGCACATAGTACGATTCAATTTGAAATAATCTGTTTTCAAAGCATTTGACGTTTCATTTTAAACAGACCAGTAGTTTTGACGCTATTAAATTAGTTTACGAATTTATTGATCCACCCTCTATCGTTTGCTACTTGTATTGATTAAAATATTTATACATAAAAACAGTAGGTTCATTACAAAATAAAGAAAGGACCCTAATCTCTATAGGTAAAGAAAATGTGTACTAAGTTTCGGTAACAAATTCAGCGGTATTCATGTCTTTAATATTCGTTTGTAAAATACAATATATTTACATTATTGCATTTCATCGCTATGTTTGAACTGAACCAAAGTTGTTTTACCCATGCATGACTTGATCTACTGTTTAACTTCGGCATCCGACCGAAGTATTCAAGATCCTCCATTAAATTGGTATGGGCATAATATTTTCACATCAACGCTTGCTTCATGTCATTGACATTGAACCGAAAATTCTGTGCTTCGATAAGTCTAAATTTTGAAAATCTGGAAACAAAGTGATCCCTCGGAACCAATAATCACAACAAAATTACATAAAAATTGCAGACTCGGTTTGATTGAGTCTGTACATGAGGGATAATGAATAAGTGCAACATCCCTCACGCCCCCTAGCACCGGCTTGAGCGGTACTCAACTCTCAACACTCAATAGTGCTGGCATCAAACCGAAATTGCCAAGAAAAAGGATTTGAATATTCTAATGACATATGTTTGAAAAGAAAACCAAACATAAAACAGACACCTGTTGTTCCATGAAAACGATGTTGACTGCTTTAAAAGGTGAAACTTCAGTACAAATTAAAATATCAAATCATTTAACTGATACAGAAACATTAATTATAGACGTTTTGAAATGTATAACTTACGGTGGAGTATCCTCTTTAATCCAATTATATTGTTTTGAATCAAGTCTTATCTAGATTCTGCCCCAGGTTCATCTTTTAATTGTGTTTAAATGAAATCACAGTCACTTTTGTACATAAGATCACATGAAACTTATCACAATATTCTTCTAAAGAATTTAGTTCAATATATTGCCTCCTTTGCTTGAACTTAAACAGCTTGAATTATAAGTTTCAACGCTTTTGTATTATCGCTACGGTGGATGCACTCGCTTGCCTGTTAGCCAATGAAAATTCAAAACTCATACCTTAAGGCAAAACAATATCAAATGGTTTATATATAGATATAACGTGGTGATAAGTTAAAAAAGAAGTTATTGAAAGATAGTTATCATGTTTCTGTTATATATAATTTTTCATTTGTTCAAATGTATCAATCATGTAGATCTTTTTATGTTTGAATTGCTTTGTTACAATCTTATACATGCATTTAAAGCACACATTATGCAGACATTATCGCTTTGTTAATAGTTCAGTTAAAGTGAACCAAAGAAATGTTTAAGCTAAATCGCATATCTATTTTTTCTATTTATAGATTTCTGCCAAATGAATGGATTTAAATAGAAAGATAACGAACTTGATTCTTAACTATGATAGCTTTACAATAAATATAACGACATATAGGTCCAACTCCCATTTGTTTGCTTAATGGTTAACATAATTTGCAGCTTTAGCGACATTATCAAAACAGTAAGTTACATATCAAAATATCGCAATATTACCGTCATTAAAATTATTGACTTGCGTTTGGTCTATTATTCCTATTTGCTGTAATTTATTTCATACATATAAGCTAATAATTTAATTAACACCTGTGTGTACAATAATTGAAATAGTCTAGAATAAACGTTTTCCCCTTGTTAAATAAGCATGAGTACTTAACTGTTTTCTATCGAAGACTGCTATGTTTTCTATTATGTAGCTCTCGACATAGTTTTAGAGCTTTATACAAGCTCTTATTCGTTAATTAAATGCATAGCTAAATAATTTAATAAAAAATTAATTAAATAATAAGTTGTTCATATTTCGATTTGAGTAAGTCTGTCTAGTCACATACGTTGTTTTGTCCAAGCTGAAATCCTTTCCCTAAATAAATGAATTAAGTTAAGAAAATAAAATCGAGATTCAAAAATTTGATGGGCAAAGACATTTTAATGTCAATGCCATATCTAAATTATTTTAGGTCTATTTAGTCACAAGTGTTTTTTTTTTGCCTCGTTTAAATCAAATTCGTACATAAATAACAAAATTAAGGCAACTCAACCAAAATTCTATTTTTGAAGCTAAAAGTAAGGTCAGGTCAGTTCAACCCTTTATTATGTCTTGTTCAAAAAGTTGTCTTGACCAAGTAAGAAAACAGTCCATGCAAGTGATAGCCAATTATAGCGTGAACAGAGAAAATTAAATAATTTGACCTTCAATGTCAAGGTCATACATTATTCAAGGACAATTTGAGTTTGATATACATGAAGGTCTGACCTAGAAATAATGTGTCTAAAATGAAATTAATCCATTTATAATTAACAAGTAAAAGCAAGTTACATAAACAACAAGAGGATTTCATTAATATAACATTGACACTCAAGGTCAATTTAAAGTCAATGTCACATATTATGATTCATTTTTTTCTGTTTGAAAGCAATTCTTGTCTTGTCCAAGTATAAAACGAATCCGTATAACAATAACTAAATTATTGCAATTTTACCAATTTGATATTCAATTATTTGACCTAGACATTCAAGGTCATTAAAGCTCAAAATCAAGGTCAGTTCAATCTTTCGAGATCTTGGCCAAAATGTAGTTTTATCAAAGTATAATTGATTATCAAGTTACACTCAATTAAAGTAATAATCACTTAAATTTCCATAATTTGACATTCAAGGTAAATAATAAAAAAATTCATATGTCATTTGAGTTTCATATAAAAGTCTCATCTTAAAAAGTCATTCATCAATGTTCACTTTGTTCTCCGTTCCTTTTCAATTGCAAGTGTCCATTTAATCAGAATTTTTAGTTTTCGATACTAACGCAAATAGCACGGACGGTACAAATATTTGTATAATAAGTTAGTTGAATGCTTGACAGTTTTACATGTAGACATGTTCAAGTGTTCGAAAACTGATATATATATATATATTATCTCTTTTTCTTTTTTTTTTAAAGCTTAACGTCAAATCGTCAGCTGTGCTATAATCAAATATGTCTTAGTTGTTCTCCATTATCACATTGTGATTACTTTGCCTTTATGGACAGTTCCCTATTAGAAGGAAAAACTCACTTTTAGATGTGTTACATAAGCGGTGTCAAAACAAGTTCATAAATAAGTTGATTACTTGGACGGATTCAAATAGATAGTAACACAGCAGAAACGATTTAAACTATTATATTTAGTCATCTTAAACATAAAACATTCTTTTAAATCAACTGGTTTTGTTCACCATAATTTGCTTTTTTGTAATGTTTAACATTAACTTACTAGTAATCTCTGATAATAGAATTAATCCATGACCTGTGTTTGGTTATGGTTATTGAGTCGTTTGACATGTATTTTATCTGTACTGACATCCGATATCATAGACTGATACATTACCTGTTCATCCATTGTTATATTTTCTTTCAGTATTCAAAAATCTGTATCGAATCCTTTTTGTAAAAGGACAAAAGAAGTTCGATATAGATATGACATCTGTATACTTGGCTTTAAGAATTATGTATTGTACTTAATATATCTAAAAATGTCATAATGCATGTCGTCTGTTATCATTATTATCATGTCCAAATTTATCCTAGACATGTCAAAGTAATACTCGTAGTTAGAAAATGAACGTTTACAAACGTAAGAACTACATTATCTATCGTAATGGTACAATAAACAAAATCTCGTTTTAATTTTTATCAAAATGTATGTTGTTTCATAAATTCACGTTGTCAAGATTTAGGCCTTTTTTTCGGTCAACAAAGTTTTAGTATGGGTACTCATGAATCCACGTCACCATTGTATTCAAAATCGAAACTATTGCTGCAAAAGTATTTGTGACATCGGGCTAGCATTATCATTATTCGCGAAGAAATAAATTTGCGAATACCAATGAAAATTTATTTTACGCCAGTAAAACCAGTTTTACATTATTTCATTGTAATAACCCCCATTTAATATCATAGTTTATAACATGATACGTAATTTCAAGTCATGTCTTAAGCATTTTACAGACATGTACAAATACAAGTTTGAAGGTGCTGATGCATTTGCTTCATATAAGTAAAAGGTGTCAATATAAAGACTATGCGATAGCGTTAAAGGTAAGTTGCAAAGATGTGCAGTCTGACTTTAGTCTTACTTGTGGGGAAAAGTAAATCCTTTCCGGTTGCAGCAGGAAAAGTGTTTTGTAAAAGAGTAAATATTAAGTATTCCTTACAATAACGTTAATATCATGTAATTACTTTTTTGAGGACCTCTCTGGCTAGTCAACAAACTCCCAACCAAGGCCCAGTACTGTGTACAACTATAGTCCATCGCTACCACTGATGTCATGTATGTCGGAACTCGCAAAAGAATTGTTAACTTGTTTAAAATAGATTGCAACCTATAGAGTTAATCTTTTGGAATCGGTGCATTTAATGCAAAGTACTAAAGTGCATACTTATTGTCGAAACTGTTTGTGGATTGGTATGTAAGAAATATGCATAAAGTAATCAAATTGCTTTTAACTTCGAGTTGGGTTCAATGAACTTTATGAAGCATAATTAAGGGCTCCAGGATACATAATATGATGAAGAAAAAGTGTTTGAAAACATATACAACATGTAATGAAAGATAATACAATGATTCCTATATAGTAAGCCCTTATACGAAAATTGTAATTGTTGGAGAATGCATTATTTGCATGCTGGAAAAATATCATCTTGCGACAAGGTATGGAATCAGCAAACCAACTTGTTTCAGCATATAAACTTAAAGAACTAAATTTACAAAATGGTTACATTCAAATGATTGACCTTAAAGGTAATTGTAATTAATGAGTCAACATATTTTTCCCTACAATAAATGCACGACAAGCTTTCTTTCATTTTCTCCTTGCGAATTTCATTAAAAACGAATGAGCGATACCGGTCAGTTTTAAGAAAATCTTATGATTTTACTATGACATTTAACGCATTTAATTTGTTAATAATTTTAAACTAAATTTTAATGAATTTTATCGCATATTGACGCTTGATAAAAATATTTATTTAAAGTAATAACTTAACATTTTATCCATGCTATTTAAAATAGTATTTTGTCAATTGTTTATTTATTAGGACAATCGTGTGTCGAATGAAATAATTAGAAACGCTCGACTCATACAAAATATATGTTTTCAGTGATCAGCATAGCAAATTGCAATACAATCAAGTTAAAAGTGAACAACCAACCAAATAACCTTATTATTGTATGAAAAGATATGTTCGCTTACATAACAATAAACTATTCAAATAGACCCCGTGTTACTTTTCATTTTTCCTGGATAAAAATATTAAAGACGTTAGACCGGTTTTAAATTATACCGAAAGTACCAATTTTTACTATCCTTTGCCTGTTACATAGGTAAGAAGAAACAACACAAAATATAATATGTGCAGCAAGTAGTTGTTACTATATCCTAAAAAAGCGGACACTTGTTTTAACTTTTTCTTATAAAAATCACCAGGCGTCGACGATGTTAAACATAATCTTAAATGTTTCCGTTCGTTCACATTTCAAAGAAACAAATAGCTGAAAAAACAAAACAAAATACTCGTTGTAAAAGGTCTCTTTGTTTTTTATGTTAATAAATTTGACACACAATGAATTGGCACTATGAAAATTAAAACAAAGGCTTTTCAAAACGATCACGCACTCGAATTCCTTCTCTTTATTAAGTATTTGCCAGGTAGCTAATAAATCATTTGTTAGCTTGTGGCAGATTTTAGAAGATAGTCATTGTAATCAATGGACCCTTAAACTCGTACGTTTTTTAAAGAAGCTCCAATCTATAATCAGCCCGTAATTATCTTATTATATATCAGTGGTTTTAAATATCTATAATGACTTTAAAATATCTTTAATCAGTACAGATAGAGCTGTGCCAACACCCTTCTTTTAACAATCATTGTAAACTATAGTCTTATCGTTTATTTTTCAAGTTTGGATAGCTCTCAAAATGGATTCCCAAAATAAGATATCATTTAATTGAATGCAATGTAATAACTTGAGGATTTGACGTCAATCGTATCTGAATACAAAAATGTTTCTACAAATTGATCTGATTAGAGAAGACACATGACACAACAGCTTTAGAAGGTACATAAGAAAACTGAAACAATTAATGATTTATTGTACGTCTGGCACCCCGTATTCTGATTTGACTTATTTGTTTTAAGATATTTTAAATTTGTTTTAAATTAAATAAATATATATAAATGAGATAAGAACGCACCTAAAATGTCAAATGAAAGTGACGGCGTGCCCGAGTGGTTAACGAGTCGGATTAGTAATCTAAGGATTGCTCACCGCTTGGGTTCAAACCCCAGGGGTAAGCCGTTGTTACCTTCAGCAAGAAACTTTACATTCATTGCTTAGTACTGGTTGGTTCCAGGAATGGATTCGAGATTGTTTCAATAAGCTTATAGCTTCCAACACAATCGAACTAAAATGAATTTGTATAAACTAAATACCTAAAATGTCAGAATAATGCAAGTGTAATGAATTCAAATTTTACGAATACTATTAAACAGTGTTACACCCCAGAATGTTTATAAAATTATAATTATTTCAACAGAAAACTGATTTTCAAACCTCCTTCTTGTAGGACAAAAATCAAAAGAGTTTATTGTAATAATACAAACATTGTTCTATAAATCAAAATAGCAAAGCGAAGTTTTAAAATCATTGAATTCTAAACATGAAATTAAAATAACTAGCATGTGTTTATTTGTGTGTGATTTTTTTATATAAGCATTAATCGTGCATGATAACAACGAGGTACCCAGTAAAGCAGTATGTTCTGACCACGCAAAATCAATCACAAGCTTAGAGGCAATTGCTTAAAATCAATGATATGTGAAAGAAGTATTACTGACAGTTTCAAATTGACGCAGTATACTGGGTGTTATTACTACTTTTTGCCAAACTATTTATAGCCACATATAGCCATAAAGAAATACATAAAGACGCATAATGCTATAATAATATATCTTAAGACACAACAGGTCATAAAATATATTACGGCTCGTAAACTGACTAAGAAATAAATAGATTACTAGAATATAGATTGTTCTTTTACATAATAAACAAACCTTATACATATTATTAATGATGTCATTCATGATACTTAATACCGGCTCGCCACGGCGAGCCGGTATTACGTTAGGATTTTCCTGAGAAACAACCTAAAACTCCGAATCCATCCAAAAATTCAATCGAAGCTTGGCTTCCAGCTTTCTACAAAATTTATCTATCAGGGCTAGGATCAAAAAATTTAGCCAATCAAATTTAATCTTACATAGCGTCAAAAAACCTTCAATTTTCACGCCATCTTTAAAAAGCAGCAAGTATTATTTTGAGCGCAAAGATATACTGATGATTAAAATGTCTGTTTTCATGAATTCTTTTCAATAAATCATATTTACACTGACTTTTGATTTAGCGATCTCACCTGTTCCTTTGTAGTTAGTTTTCGTTTGGTTAATTAACATAATTGTACATCTGGTTCTGTGCATTTTTTTTCTTTTTTCCGGTCATTTTATCTTTTCCGGTATTTAGTGTATATATTTACTGGCCGGGATCCGGGACGCCCGGACTGGCCGGGATCCGGGATCGTATAAGATATAGAGGAAAAACAAATACACTATTTTTGTGTTGATTATTGTCGTAATGAAAGGCCATTAAACATTAAGTTTTTTTTTATTGTATGTAATGAACGTTAAATTAATTAAACTTAGGAAATAAATATATTTAGAGCTATTTATTAACAAACTTAAAATACGGAAATCACAATACTTATAATTATATGCCGAATTAATTGGAAAAATCAAAGACTACGTTCTTAAATTGGTCAAATGCCGGGATCCCTTTATGTTTTAAAGCGATCCCAGCTTTTCTGAAAACTATATTCTTGAACTGGCCAATTCCTGGGATCTCTTTATATTTTGATACGATCCCGGCTTTTCTGAGAACTATATTCTCTAACTGGTCGATTCCCGGGATCCCTATATGTTTTAATAGGATCACGGCTTATCTGAAAAACATCTTAGACTGGTCAATTTCCGGGATCCCTATATTTTTAATAAGATCCCGGCTTTTCTGGCTGAATTGATTGACAACTTGTGTTTACTTTAGGACTTGTGTCTGTCACTCATTCCAATACTAAATAACATATTACAACTTAACTTCGTATAAAGAGACATCTAAAGTTATGAATTCTACCTATCTAACATTTATTTGGTCAAGGTCCACAGGCTATACAGTAAATGTGCATAGACATAGGGACTGACTTCATTTTATCTGTTTACATGCATCTTCATATATACTCATATTCCTCTTTGTTAAACTGAGAGAACTGGCTTCCATCACTTTTATTTTGATGTTCGCTCAAGTCTCTTCAGCTAACAGAACTGTCATTTTTACATTTAAACGCACCCTTGGAAAAAAATTACGAAGCGAGTCGCTACTAGCTTTTTTAAAAGCTAACCTTGTAACACACTTAAAATTGAAGCCTCTATATCAAATGGTTTGAAATTTATACGTGGAATATGGCGTTTTCCACGCTAAGCAATACTTCGAATAAATAAAACAATAACCTGACACAAGAGAATCAGATGACACTAAATTGATAATGATATTCATTTGAGTATAATAGAGTACAAACAGAAGCCATTGATAATTGCGAAGATGTTTCGAAAATTTATGTATTCATGAGACAACAAACACGTTGATTCTGCGCTTCAGATTTTATTTTTTCTTGTAAAACACGAACATTGTTCGAGTTAGATATGTCGCTGAGCATATGTAGTGATTACTTCCCCCTAAACCTTTCACATTTCCCTAAATAATCACAAAAATTATCACAAGCCGAATTAAGATACATTTGTATCAATTCTCACCAATTAGCAGCATGATTTCTATTCGTCTTCTCTTTTGTCTGATAATTGTCTAAATTATGATGGTCCTATTTATGTATGCATACTTCTGTTGTTCTCGTAAACTATTGAAATTTGGGAATCTATTTCTTAATCAAGGGACCAATTTTATGTGACCTACAGAATAACCGCTATTTTTTAAGTGTTTCAGACAACTTACATTTGTTATAGACTTAATTATTTGATGCATCTTTTGTTTTGTGTTTGTACTATCTCGAAAAATTTAAAAGTTGGATTCAGGGATCCTTGTGCATGTAAGTCAATTCATTACGTCAGCTTACGCCAGTAAAATAAAAATAGAACATATTTCAAAGGGAGATCCCTTTAAAGCAGAAATGTGAACTGGAGTATAGATTAATACGAGAGGTTATAGTAAGTTGAAGCAAGGGCAGTACAGCTGATTCATAGACATGCATGTCACTTTTAAGTTACATTGGAACTCGAAAGGTAATCCTATGACTTTCCAACTTAAGTTGCGGAGGACAACCACAGTTGGGCCTTATTATTTCAGTCCCATGCAGGAGCCTGAGTAGAACCATCAATCAACCACTAGATAGCTGTTCAATTTCTTAACAATTTCTAACGGGATTCGAACCAAAAGCTTTTGGGGGTGGGGGTGGCGGGGGCAAGTTGTCTAAAGTCAAGAACCTTAGCATCAATGCCCATTATCACCACTACCTAATGTATTTGAATCAAATATTCACAAACGATAATAAAATAACTTGTTATCTAGTGTTCGTAGCCCTTCAAATGGTATAAATGGCATGATTTACATTTATACCTGTGCATATTGTTAAAATACCGGAAGAAAGGAAGGAGATATCACGAACAGTCAGTATGCTTTACTGAATGGAGACATTTTGTTTTGTTAAATAAGCCAATTTTGCTAGTTTTATATCAAAAGGTACAAGTGTTTCGTAAAATTTTAAAGTCCAATTTAGACGTATCCATACTTTGCACACTGAGTTTTCATCTATTTGAAGTAGTCATATTTGTCTTTATTCATTCAAAGCTTAAGATTATTCTCTGTGCTTGTTTGAAATTTCTTTCTCTTCCTTTGTAAAAACTTGCACTATCCCGCACATTGGTAAACTGTTTTTTTTTTCTTTTCCTTTCATTGATAATATGATGCAAATAAGTACAGAAAAAAGAGTGTCGTGAAAATTATCTTAAAAACATATACAGCATAGAATATGCTAAAAAAATATACAAACACAGAATGTGCTAAAAGCAAGATTGAAATGTTTTCAATCAGCTGTTCATATATACATGTTGACTTCATAATTTCATATCCTTTTTACTTTTTCTAGTGAACAGTTTATGTTACGTAAGAACTCACTAAGTCTATAAACACAAGGTCTGAGTTTAAAATTGTGTCTAAAATAACGAAAACAATATCAGAACTTATCAGGTAACCTTAGTTTATAATGTTAAATAAGTGTCTTATATATTGTATGATTTTTGCTGTGTTCAAATGATGTGTCCAATTTGTAATTTTCATACACTTTTACAAATCAATCATGTATTTATAGAAATAATTTCCTACCAACTGCGTAGATTTTTATGTTAGAAATTGAGTGTGTGTACCGAAATACGACAAATTTCTAAATTTCTAAATTCAAATTTCTTAATGTTGGATTCTGCTTAAGCCGATGCTGTAAGTGGGGGGGGGTTGGGGGCGTGGACGGTAGCTTGCCCTTTTCAGTACCGTCAAGAACAGGTTCAATCAAACTAAGCCTGCAACATTTTCAATTTTAGAGTGTTGGGCTTTCTTTAAGGATTCTATTTTTCCCTATCTTATGTTCGTTTAGAAAAACACTGAATTCGGGTAAATGTGGAAGGAAAGATAAAAAAAAGACCAGTGAGATTTTGTATTATAAGTTTGCATTTTAGTGATAAACATGTTTGGATAAAAATATCGCATTGAGTTTGATAACTAAAAGAAAAAAGAATATCGTTGTATGGAAATATGAATTTTGCATGTTGACATATGTCATTTTACTGCGAGTATTATTACGATCAATATATTTGATGTGATGTAGGCATTAATTACAAAATATATGCTTTTACTTATAGCCAAATTGTAAGAAGATCCACACAATCATATTTTATATTTACAAAGTGAACGATATGTAGACCAATATCTTTTTTATAAATTGATAATTCTACACATGTGTTTTCTGTTGTCAGCGTAATTTGATAATAGAGATATTTTTTTAATTTCCAGTAACAAACTATTGTTTTTTAACAATGTTAATGATATAAAGATATATAGATAGATATCCATCGATGTGATAAGATAAATTTGTTCAGTGTTTGGAATTAAAGGTAGTGACACATGTCATAAAGAGCAAGATAAATTAATATTTATCAGTTTCAAAAGTTATCTCATTGTTGACAAAGCCAGCAACTTGTATGCAAGTATTCGAGTAAGTTATTAGTTATTAAAGATTATTGACACGTTATAATGTACTGGATAAACGGTTGTTATTACCTGTCAGATATATTAATAACGAATTTATAACTCTGCAAACTTTGTTTTTTAAGAGAAACAAGGGATATTTCTAGAAAGTTTGACAGCCGCCGTGCATAAATGTTACGATTATCCAATGAAAAGCGACGTTACATACGTGCAGTATTATAAGAGTGAAAGTAGTTCATGCATGTACCTGAGGTATTTTATCATGTTCAAAGTGAATTTGTTTCTAACGGAAGAGTCTTAATGCAATCATTATGAAAAATTATGTTAATAGTATATAGCATTAGACATAACAAAAAACAATAAATAATTATACATGACAATTGTTTGCCAGTGTAGGATATTTATTAGTCGATACTACATATACTTTTAAAGCAGTTAATAAAGTCTTGTAGAACAAAACATAATCATTCATCATATAAATGTTCATTCGAAGTCACAAAGCATTTAAAACGTGTTGTTTATCAGGCAATTTCTTTGATAAGAATACCCATGTCATAATTTTTCTTATTGTTTTATCAATATTACCATACTCATCAACAATATTCCCACTGTAGACCTATCCACTTTAAGGTTTAAGCTTCGGAAATTTAATTGTTGAGAACATTTCTTTACATAAAAAATGTCTCAGTGCAATATTGATATGTAATAAAGCATTGTTATAGATTTTTATAGTTTAAACTTTTTTCACGATAAGAAAAATAAATTAAGAAATAAAAAAATTACCGTATAAGGTTCTTCTTTAATCCATTGTCAGTGTTTTAGAAACGAATACTTCTGAATCATGTTAAAATAGTTCCATTTCAAATGTACAAATCACATAAAATCATCAACATTTACACAGAGGACTCAGTCTTATCTACGACAACCTTAGTTCAATTTATTCCTATATAGATGCTGAATATTATATATTTTAAAACATAAATGCTGTCTCTATCATATTTGCTTCACGGTTTAAAAAGCCGCTTGCTTGTCAACCAATGAAAATTTATAAACTACTATAAAAACAAAAAGAAAAATATAATGTGTGCACTCCATTTATCGAGGATAGCCGTCGTCTTTTTTTAGATTGAAGTGATAAATCTGTTAAAGTAGATTTTGATATAAATCAGACACGTTACTGTTAAAGCTAGCTTCTCTGCCTTTTGTCCTCCTTAATTTAAAGATCTTTATTACTCACTTAGGCCCCAACATATTTTTTTTTTATTTTTTCAAATGTTTATTTCTTACTTTAAGTCGTCAATAACTGATTGATTAATATCTTTTTTTCCTTTTTTTTTGTTTTTGGTAAAGTTAAAATGATATTCAAGGTCATTGCAAATTTTTTTTATCTAGAATTTAATGACAAAATACCATTTTCTTTTTGTTTTACTTTATGTGTGACAATTTGTTTGTTTTTTGATACAATATAATCATATAACATGTTCTTGATAAATTATCAAAATAGTATTGATTATCATACTTGTTAAGAGGGTGCATTTTTTTAATGCATTTGAGGTTTAAAAGAGATGCAACTATACCATTTTAATACATGTATCTTTCAGTGCCATAAAAGTGAGTATCTTATATTTGCCGAATGATTAATTACTAACAATGCATACTCTCATTCGTGTGCATGAACTGTAAGATTCGTAATCAATGTTTTTGCTTTTCAAACAAATAATTCATCGTTTTTTCAGAGTAATGCGAGTTAAAATTCTGTTTACATGTACTATTGGATTTAAAGCGATAATAATATTTTATTTTCTGTTGGAAAAAAAAACCGGAACAATTCGGTGTGTGTTGAAACTTAATATTTCAGCAAAATTTATTATATCTTGGATAAGTGCATCATATCACTGTTAAGTCTTCTTTTAAACAGCGTACTTAGAACTATTTATAACGTGTCAGTAACGTTTGGTTTTTAAATAGAGATCGCACCGGTATATTAGAGGTATCCATAGATTTCCATATTGCTTATGTTTTTTTATCATCGGCAAATTTCAATTTCCACCGTAGTTGTTTTGATTTGACAATTTTGAAAATGATTAATATAAAATTAGCATATTTGATCTTAAAGTTAAAAAAAAAACTAAATTCATATATGAGATGATATAAAAATCTCAACATTCGTCCCCATGCGTTGATGGGTTATAATATCACATATGAATAATATATTAACTTTAAATTCAAAATTTGCACATATCAAAGAACGTTCTCAGTAAAAAAAACACATGAAACTGATATATATAATTTTTATATTTTAAACTGAAAATATTTTGCGTGTATTTGCCTTGTGTATAACAAATTGAAGCTTTATAAATCATACACATCTAAATTGGTTCTGCTCAGCGTTCTGTATAGACTTGTATAGAACAACACATTAAAATCGAGTTTTGAACTGCAATGAGAAGGTATTTAATGTTCGATGTGTTGTTTATTCTAGCAGACCACTTACAAATTTATTATAGAACATGCAACTTTTGTGAAAACAGGCACAGGAAATTAAGAGTAATTGCTGACTTTCGAGTTGTAAAAGTGTGATATATTGTAATTTCTATCGATACTTAAATGGCCACTAATGCATTCTGGTAAACTCTTTAACATATTTGTATCACACCCGTCTTGGTCTTCTTTGAAATAGTTTCTTATGTCATTACTAAAGCTATACAAAAATTGTAATAATTATATAATGTCCTTCATATACAGTATTTGAAATCAATTATTATGCTCCTTTAATTGGCCAATTCCTTAATATTTGATTTCTTAACAAAACGAGAATTTTTTGATGTGTTAATATCGTCAACATTCTAAGACAACTGATCATAAAATTATAAATTTGAATGAAAATGTATTGTACGATAGCTTCCAAGTTTATATTATCTTTGCTTTATTATCATTATTATTTCTAATTTCATGCACTTAATACATGAAACAATGCATTGATTTTAATATGATCTCAGATGTTAAAATTTTGCCAACCAAGTAGAGTAATAAACTTTATTCAATGGCTGAAAGTAAAGTTAGACATTGAAAGAAAAGTTAAATACCGCTTAAAGGGACGTAATGCAACTATGATTAAATTTTTCTTTGAAGAGTTATCTATTCATGTAACTGTTAATTTGTCAATGAACGATATGATGTTTGTCTCTTAAATATTATCGCTCAATAGCAAACAATGTAAATAAATGTAATAAACATAAGTACAGTAGTTACTGTTACAAAATTAAAAATCAATGATATATCTTTATCGATGTTCAATTATGATAAAATACTTTGAAAAAAAAATGGCTAATTTTATAGATATACCTTAATAAAGAAATAAATGCGTGACTACCGATAATTAAGAATATCAAGTTACTGTTCCGCTTTATCAAATTGTAAAATATCTGCTTTACAAAATTTTGACAGTAGAATCAGTCGTGGGAAGACACAGTATAGGTTAATACGAAATTATTTTAATGTTCGATATATCCATTCGACACATGTCATCTTGATCAGATAATCTAAATTGTACCTTTTGTATTTTATCGCTTTAACCGAATCGTTAAACTTGATTCTGTTTCTTTTAATTATGATTAAATGGTTTTGTTGTAAATCTTTATCACATAATCTTCTCGCTTGTCATATGTTCTTTGTATTTTGTAAAGTTGTAATAATGATGTAAACAAAGCCACATTATCAACACATTATTGGAGTATTGTCTTCATCTCAAAATAATATTGATTTAGTTTTGTTCATTCTTATTATATTTTAAGATCGTCTGTAAACGGTCGTGAGTTCTATTTTGCAACGTGAATATAAAAAGCCGATGGGATGTATGTTATGTCCCTTAATGGGAAATGACAGCAATTATTTTTGAAATATCATAATTTAATCATTATATTTTATGAATGTTTGTTGTATTCATATGTTAATACTTAAGACACATGTTTGAATTCAGTAAAATTACGGCAGCAGAAGTATCTTAATATATTTTTATTTTAGCACGTATAATGCATTAATTTTACATTTTATTCCTTTCTATCGAAAAACAATTAATTTGTAAAAGAGATATCTGTACACGGATTTTGTTTTATGATATTTTTATAATTTCATGTAGTTACGATTATGATTATGTGTTATGTATATATTGTTATTTACATGTTTTGACATTTATCTATCTATCTATCTATCTATCTATCTATCTATCTATCTATCTATCTATCTATCTATCTATCTATCTATCTATCTATCTATCTATCTATCTATCTATCTATCTATCTATCTATCTATCTATCTATCTATCTATCTATCTATCTATCTATCTATCTATCTATCTATCTATCTATCTATCTATCTATCTATCTATCTATCTATCTATCTATCTATCTATCTATCTATCTATCTATCTATCTATCTATCTATCTATCTATCGATTCATCCATCCATCCATCCATCCATCCATCCATCCATCCATCCATCCATCCATCCATCCATCCATCCATCCATCCATCCATCCATCCATCCATCCATCCATCCATCCATCCATCCATCTATCCATCCATCCATCCATCCATCCATCCATCCATCCATCCATCCATCCATCCATCCATCCATCCATCCATCCATCCATCCATCCATCCATCCATCCATCCATCCATCCATCCATCCATCCATCCATCCATCTATCTATCTATCTATCTATCTATCTATCTATCTATCTATCTATCTATCTATCTATCTATCTAATTTACCCATAAAAATTGTGTATGACACCTTAATCCTAGTTAGCTGATGACGTATATATTTTATAATTTTAATTGTCTTTAAGAAAAAGCTTTACAATAATTTTATTTCATTTCATAAAGTCTATCAGATAACTAATCATGATTTTTGCAATTATTAGCTCTGTAGTACAGAAGCATTTGCAAAATGATGTTTATGAATTAAAATATCTGGTTTAGCTATAAAAAATAATTGTTAATACTATGGTAGCACGCAGGTGGGTTCTGTATGTTTTATTATATTTATCTCATGTAAACGAGATACTTTCTCGTTTGTACGAGTTAATAAGTCGTGTACACCAATTAATATGTCATAAGCACGAGTTACTATATCTTAAGCACAAGCTAGTATGTGTAGTGAAACAATTATTAAGTTATGTGCACCAAGTAATAAAGTCGTAGACACGAGATAATTAAGTCTGGCAACGAGTTACTAGTTCGTGAGCACCAGTTACTATGTCGTGTTCACGAGATAATTTAGTCATGCGCACAAGCAAGTTACTTAGTTGTGCTTTAAAGACAATTAAGTCGTGTCCTTCAAAGCACGAGTAACAACGTCATGATCACGAGTTACTCTGTCATATAAGATATGTATATTAATTCAAGTAAATACCTTTAATTGTTTTGAAGACTAGCAGACTGCTCGAAATCATTAGGTTTATCTACTCCCCGTGAGAAATATTCCTACCAAGGAACATAAACAATGGCTTTTTTATTCTCGAATTATTGATATGACACTAATTTTACACTATGTGTCTCTGTGGCCTTGATCTTTAACCTTATCACAATTAATACGGATTTTCTTCTTGCCACTTATGGAGTAAGAAGAATGTCCCTATCAAGAAATCAAGAAACACAACGCATTGCTTGTTCCTTCTTAAGTTTTTGATCGGACAAGGATATTACAATAAGCATGGTTTTAACCTTGATTTTGACCAATTAATTCAAAATCATTAAGTGTCATCTACTGATCACGTCATAGTCAAAAGTTGGTGATATCAACTATCAAGTTTTCTATCTGACAAGGATTTTACAAGACGTGTTATCACATGATGCGCTCCCTTTTTAAGTTGGGCATAAAAAGGGCAATAACTTAGTTAAAACAAATATCTAATTTATGGGCTTTGGAAAATTACCTCCTAAAATGATTTTAAATACATGCATCAAGTTTCAAGTGAATACCTCCGATTATATATACATATAGATATTACATGTATAGCTTTACCCAGAAATTTTACGTGCAACCTCAGTCTTTTTGTCTTCAAAAAAATGAAAGTTTTCACTTTAATTCTAAACCATGTCTTAAACAACAAAGTTACTCGTGGTCACGACATAATAACTCGTGCGAACGACTAAGGTATCACATGTGCATTAAGTAACTTGTGCATACGGCAAAATAACTCCTGCGCACAACTTATTTATCTCGTACAGTCGACATAGTAACTCGAGCGTACGACCTAGTACTTGTTCTCACAACTTAATTATCTCGCGCGCACGACTGAATAACTCGTGCTCACAACAAAGTACTTCGTGCGCACGACATAGTAATTTGTGTGCATCGCATAGTATCTTATTTTCATGCGTTAAACTAAGACATACACACGTCGCATCTGTGTAAACATAGCTTTGTGTGTTTAGAAATGTTTTAAGTGTAGAAACGTTGAAATTCTCAAGGAATTTATAATCGTTTGCAAACAACATCTTTCCCGTTAGAAAATATCATCATCCTAAAA
The DNA here is from genome assembly GCF_026571515.1 of Ruditapes philippinarum. Classification (NCBI taxonomy): domain Eukaryota; kingdom Metazoa; phylum Mollusca; class Bivalvia; order Venerida; family Veneridae; genus Ruditapes; species Ruditapes philippinarum. The sequence continues at coordinate 59,823 of NW_026858058.1, forward strand.
TGTTTTCACCCTATCTCTATCTTGGTTAGAATCGATTACTGTTGAAAATTATCTATGCTCCATACCTCTAAACAAAACACAATGCTCATTTTTTAATTGGAGTTGCCGAAAATTTGAATCATAAGAGCTTAGTGTCGTTATAGTCGTAATCAACACGCATAATCAGTAAAGTTTTTTTTTAACATCCAGGACGACAACGTATCAATACTTTAGAAAATAGTTTCGTACTGATTAAAGGGACGCAATACAATTATTGTACTGAATATCGTTAAAAGAGTTGACATTTAATTTAAACAGTTAAACGTAATAGTATACTTAAAAAGATTGATTGCCATTTAAGTCTCTCTGGCATCATAACTTAAGGTTGAATTCAAATGCCTTATTGTTTTCAAGTTAATACATTTATGTCATAGTACTGGTAAATTTATAGTGATTCATATTAGGAACAGTGAGTTTGATAAATAGCTATATTATAAAGATCTAATGATAATCTAATAGTTAGAGAATAACATGCTAGTAGCTACTGTCTTCTGATATCAATTTTATCAGGCGATGCTGATATGGGCTAGAAAGGGGCGAGGCTCGCCGAGCCTGACACATGTTTTTCTATTATCAAACTTAAAACGTGCACTGTTTTCCAGTAGGTACCAGTATTGTAAGAGATTTTAAGTCTGACAAAATGAATGAACATCAACTAATAATACGCTGTATCAAATGATGTGTCTGAATGTAGTTTTTTTACACCATCTCTTCTATACAGATATGGTGTAAGTCTTGTTGGTGTACAGCAGAACAGTGGTGTATCTACAATACAGCTCAACCCTGGGCCACGTCACATCATAAAGGAGTCGGGCATTTGTTTCTATATGAACATTACCAAGGAAGAGAACTCTGCCTTAATTTTAGTTCATCCGAACCTGGAGGACTCGAAACCGGACAGGAAATTGATGCAGCGCGGGGAACATACGTCAAAAGTCGCCAGTGTGATAGCAAGTGTTGGTATGTTAACGTATTGATGTCTATAAAAAAATAGAAATTAATATTGATATACTACATTATATATAACATACATATGGGGCATTACATGAGTGGTCATTTATATCTAAAAGTTACTCATGTAATCATGCTACGTAAGAGACAGTTGTAAATATAATCAACTGGGGCAATCTTGAGGGTCTTCCTCTACAGAAAATTATCAAGGCTGCAATTTTAACGTGAACAATCTGTAAATCTGCTTCCTTTTACTAAACAATTTTTATCTCATATATATACGGCTTTAGCCACTGTGAAAATGGTATTGTAAGGTCATGTATATATTTTGATTTGACATCATAGCGTAAACATAGTGTAAAGACTCGCTTAATTTTAGCGCCACATTATAATCATGTCAATGAAAGAGTTATCCTTTTGACTGCAAACAGTTATTATTTTGAATATGTGTTAAAGAGAATATAATATTCCTGTAGTTTCATTACTACAAAAATTATTGAACTCCCCACAAGCTTGCATACTATAGATTTATTCAACTTATTCAATAAATTAAGGATTAAACCTAATAGACACTGTTTCAATATCCTCTATACATTTCAGTTTTCTGAGAACTGTGTGTATCTAAATATTTTTTTGCACCTCAACATTTCATTCTGCCACTTACAAAATGGCTGAATTGTTTCCCTTTATGAAATATCTGAATTGTTTCCCTTGATGAATTATCTGAATTGTCTCCCTTTATTGATTGTCTGAATAGTACTATTCCTTTAAGTTTATATAATACCTGAAATTTCTCTTATTATTTTATATCTGAATTGTCTCCCTTTATTCAATAACTGAATTGTTTCCGTTAATTTAATGTCTGAATTTATCTCTCTTTTTCCCATAATTAAAAATCTGAAATGACTCTGTTTACCTAATAACTTATTGTTCCCTTTAATTATTCCCAGCAAATGAGAATATATTGGAAATGTGAGTCCCTAAACCTGAGTGTGAACCTAAACTTGATTCAAAAAAATGTTTTTTACTGTGTTTAGATGATGTCCTTAATTTTCACCGAATCACCAGAAAAATACACTCCTTTCACCATCTTATGACTTTTCTGTGGCCCATAATTTGTTTAGAACCGTAACTTAATGTTTCACCTGGTTATTTTTTTATTAAATTTGTATTGTCTGTACTTTTGAATTTTGAGTTTGTAGATGGAAAAATAAAATTGGAGAATGTACACAGCACAATTTTCACTTTTAGCTCACTGTTGTTGTTCCGTAATTGAAGAATATTTCCGCCAGGAAAGCATTAGATTAGTAGTTCTAGGGTCATCCGTTTGATCCCTGCACAAGGGGAAATTTCCTTGTGACAACTGATTCAGGATATTGAGTTCAATAATAAGTAGTCACTATGTGGTGAAAGAAGTCAGTATGTGGTGAAAATATTCAGTATGTGGTATTAGTAGTCTGTATGTGGGATAAGTAGTGTTAGTCAGTATGTGGTAGTAGTAGTGGTAGTCAGTATGTGGTATTTGTAGTCAGTATGTGGTATTTGCAATCAGTATGTGGGATTAGTAGTCTGTATGTGAAATTAGTAGTGGTAGTCGGTATGTGGGATTTGTAGTGGTAGTCGGTATGTGGGATTAGTAGTGGTAGTCAGTATGTGGGATTTGTAGTGGTAGTCGGTATGTGGGATTTGTAGTGGTAGTCGGTATGTGGGATTTGTAGTGGTAGTCGATATGTGGGATTTGTAGTGGTAGTCGGTATGTGGGATTTGTAGTGATAGTCGGTATGTGGGATTAGTAGTGGTAGTCAGTATTTGGGATTTGTAGTGGTAGTCGGTATGTGGGATTTGTAGTGATACTCGGTATGTGGGATTAGTAGTGGTAGTCAGTATTTGGGATTAGTAGTGGTAGTCAGTATGTGGGATTTGTAGTGGTAGTCGGTATGTGGGATTAGCAATTGATATGTGGAAAATAATAATGTAAAGAGTATCAGTTCATGTAGATATCAACATCAAATTGAATGTGGTATATCTTTGAAGATGTCAACATGATAGTTATTTTTTAATTGGTTTATTAAATAAAAGAATGTTTATTTAAAGGGACGATGGCTTTAGAGTTACAACACACTCGTCTTATCAACGCTCCTCCAGAGATTAAAAGATCCGGTAGTCGGCGGACAAAGTTACAGATTCCTTCAGGGCTTACAGCTGCGAACCTACAGAAAAGGCCTAGTATTGCACCTGTACCTGCCTTCCTTGAGGCTTCGGATATAACAATACAAGTTGAGGAGGAGACCATGTCAGAGGACAGGTTTCCTTACGCTGATGAGGAGGATAATCCTGAGTAAGTGTCAAACAGTTTCTGATTGGCTAATACAGAGAACAGTATGTAAAACTGGTTGACAGGGACCACGGCAGATACGTAAATATAACCAACATATAGATATAAGCTTTACTATCAGTGAATGTTTATTCCATATCTCAATTTTTCAAAGCATGGTGAAGTTTGTTATAAGGTTAATTTTTATATTGTTTGTTTACAGGTCTGTGATCACTGCAGTTATAAAAATGCTAAGGAGTACCAATGGCCGAATCCTGCTATCATCGTGGCGGCCGACTATGCCAGTAACGGTCTCTACAACTTCATTGTTCCATTACGGTCACATGCAAGACCTAGCAATACATTAAATCTCATTGTCTTACTACTAGAAAAAAGGTATGCTTTTCATTATTTTAGGGAATTTTAAGACTTTAAAACACCAAATTCGATAGAAATTGTATTAAAGCAGCATGCCTCCAGATTTATGTTAATTTTCATGAAAATTTTGGAAATGTATTTAAAAGTAAAATATTGTGTGGTGGACCAATAAAAATATTTACATATTGCGCTTACAATCCAAGAAAATTACCAAAAAGTGGTCAAAATATGCAAAAACAGCCCTTACTGTGTTAGTAACGCAGTAGAAATATGGTGATAAGATACTGCAAAATCAGTCTTAAACCACCCATAACATGTAAAATATAACTAGGATCTTGAATATTTATACCTTTCATAAAAATTTAGTACATTTTTCTCAATATTGATTTTCTTGAAATATTTTGGTTCTTCTTGAGGCATGCAGCTTTAAGCACAAAATAGGATAAAAAATATGTTAGGCACAAACTTTGTATAAAATAATAATGTTGAACATACAATTAGGATAAATCATGAAAGAATAATGTTTAATAAAAATTGGGATAAAATAATGTTTCAAGTACATAATAAGAAGTAAGGATTGTTATTTAACCCTTTCCCCCATGAGCATATTGTGAAAAATGGCCGTTTTCACTGAAAAGCCTCCCGTTACAAGTTCAAACTGCTATGAAACTATGAAAAATGCTTCAATACTTATCAAACTTGGCACAAATGTTGACTGGACCATTGCCTTTGTAACGACATGCTGATTTGTAGTGGTAGTCGGTATGTGGGATTAGCAATTGATATGTGGAAAATAATAATGTTAGTTGTTCAGGAAAGTTAGAAAGGTGAATCAGCTATATGAATATGTCCAAATATTTTGCTTAATAGACGTTAAAAATCAATCTGTAATTTAAGATTGAAGACAAGTACTTGACAGTTTAAAATAATAGAAGATAATTTACATAGGAAAGTCGATCTGAATGTTTAAAACCAATCAGATTTTTTTAGATCTTGAGTCTATTAATAGTTCTATTTTACCACATTATTTATCTCCCCTGGAATAATTGGAATCCCTCTTTGTAGGCTTAGTACTTTGTATATGTCATTAGAGACGATAACTATTAAATTCAACAAAAGACGATTTATTGACAGTTGTTGGTTGTAAGATTATGAAATAAAACAACAATGAATTTTAGAAAATATTGTTTTAAAATCCCTTACAGTGCATTTATTTTTCTATACAAGAATTGATTAATTAATTTCATTTGAATTATATTCTAAAGAATCTTACATATCATTGTACAGTGAAAATTCTAAAAACCAGAACCTGCTCAGACTTTTTTTTCAAAAGATTCCAGTTTTCAGAAGTTTAAGAATTATTGATTGATCATTCTACATGGACCTTGTTTAAATCCTTTTATAGTTATAGTTCAGACCTCCTAACTTAGTCATTCTTTCATTTCTTTTTGGAATAAAGGTTAAACAAATTTTGTTTTGCCAAAAGAATGCTGAATTGAAGTGTAAGATTCTAATACTCTAAGAGTATCAGTTCATGTAGATATCAGCATCAAATTGAATGTGGTATATCTTTGAAGATGTCAACATGATAGTTATTTTTTAATTGGTTTATTAAATAAAATAATGTTTATTTAAAGGGACGATGGCTTTAGAGTTACAACACACCCGTCTAATCAACGCTCCTCCAGAGATTAAAAGATCCGGTAGTCGGCGGACAAAGTTAGAGATTCCTTCAGGGCTTACAGCCGCAAACTTGCAGAAGAGGCCAAGTATTGCTCCTGTACCTGCCTTTCTTGAGGCTTCAGATATAACAATACAAGTTGAGGAGGAGACCATGTCAGAGGACAGTTTTCCTTATGCTGATGAGGAGGATAATCCTGAGTAAGTGTTAAACAGTTTCTGATTGGCTAATATAGAGCACAGAATGTAAAACTGTTTCTGATCGGCAATAGTTCAAGATTGGCTAATACAGAGCACATAGTGTGAAACTGTTTCTGATCGACAATAGTTTAAGATTGGCTAATACAGTGCACATAGTGTGAAACTGTTTCTGATCGACAATAGTTTAAGATTGGCTAATATAGAGCACAGAATGTAAAACTGTTTCTGATCGGCAATAGTTTAAGATTGGCTAATACAGAGCACATAGTGTGAAACTGTTTCTGATCGACAATAGTTTAAGATTAGCCAATACAGAGCACATAGTGTGAAACTGTTTCTGATCGACAATAGTTTAAGATTGGCTAATACAGAGCACATAGTGTGAAACTGTTTCTGATCGACAATAGTTTAAGATTGGCTAATTATAGAGCACAGAATGTAAAACTGTTTCTGATCGACAATAGTTTAAGATTGGCTAATTCAGAGCACATAGTGTGAAACTGTTTCTGATCGACAATAGTTTAAGATTGGCTAATATAGAGCACAGAATGTAAAACTGTTTCTGATCGACAATAGTTTAAGATTGGCTAATACAGAGCACATAGTGTGAAACTGTTTCTGATCCGGCAACAGTTTATGATTAGCCAATACAGAGCACAGAATGTAAAACTATTTCTGATTGGCAACAGTTTATGATTGGCTAATACAGAGCACAGAATGTAAAACTCTTTCTGATTGGCAACATTTTATGATTGGCTAATACAGAGCACAGTATGTAAAACTCTTTTGATAGGCAGCAGTTTATGATTATGACTGATTAATGCAGAGCACAAATTGTAAAACAGTTTCTGATTTGCTAATATCCTTATTGTAAAACAGTTTTTGATTGATAGATTCATGGCAAATAATTGATACTCTGAGCTTAAAGTGTAAAGCTGTTTCTGATTGACAGATACAAACCAACACAGTAAAAGAGTTGTTGATTTGTAATCAGTATATGAAAGTTAGGATTAATTTGTGTTTTAAACTTTACCACACTGAATATCTTAATGTGCAGCGTTATGACAAAACCAACATGCTGTTCGCTTACAAACCCTATAACAAGTAGAGAAACTGATAGCGAACAACATGGATCCTGATCAGACTGCGCGGATGCGCAGGCTGGTCTGGATCCATGCTGGTCGCAAACCCATTATGTTTGTTTTGTCGTGACGCAGCTCAAATGTATATAAAGTGTTATTGTCTGATTCTATGATATAGACTGATTCTCTGATTTTGTTGCAGATTTGTGCGAGGATTTCCACCTGTAACACCTTACATTGGAACCAGTCCAACATTATGTCACCTAATGAGAGAAAAACGCCCACTTTGTTGTCTTCAACTTGTTCAGGTACGAAACTTAACCATTTCTTAACCCCAACCCCACCCCACCCCTTTTATCATTATATACAAAACGTGTGCTAATATTTATCATGTATCATATTTAAATGTTTTTGCTGATCCAGTCAACTTGATTTGGTATGATCAAGATAAACAAATACAAAAAAAATCTTGATTAGAGTACAGGCAAAAAACAATGTCAGGAATGTTTGTAAGTAACAAATGCTTGTATCCGAAATATCAATACATGTCATATTGATATATCCAGAGCAGTTTACATAAGATTTTAATGGAAGTTGGCAGTGACCAAGACAGATACCTAAATATAATCAACATATAAATACATGCAGTACTGTCTCAAGTGATGTTTATTCCATGTCTCAATTTTTCACAGCTTGTTGAAGTTTATTATGAGGTCAATTTGCATATCGTTTGTTTATAGGTCTGTGATCACTGCAGTTATAAAAATGCTAAGGAGTATCAATGGCCGAATCCGGCAATCATCGTAGCAGCTGACTATGCCAGTAACGGTCTCTACAACTTCATCGTTCCATTACGGTCACATGCAAGACCTAGCAATACATTAAATCCCATCGTCTTACTACTAGAAAAAAGGTATGCTTTTCATTATTTTAGGGAATTTTAACAGTTTAAAACACCAAATTCAATAGAAATTGTATTAAAGCAGCACGCCTCCAGATTTATGTTGATTTTCATGAAAATTTTGGAAATGTATTTACAAGTAAAATATAGTGTGGTGGACCAAAAAAATATTTACATATTGCAATTGGTACTTACAATCCAAGAAAATTACCAAAAAGTGGTCAAAATATGCAAGAACAGCCCTTATTGTGTTGGTAATGCAGTAGAAATATGGTGATAAGATACTGCAAAATCTGTCTTAAACCATCCATAACATGTAAAATATAACTAGGATCATGAATATTTATACCTTTCTTTAAAATTTAGTACATTGATTTTCTGGAAATATTTTGGTTCTTCTTGAGGCATGCAGCTTTAAGCACAAAATAGGATAAAAATATGTTAGGCACAAACTTTGTATAAAAGAATAATGTTGAACATACAATTAGGATAAAACATGAAAGAATAATGTTTAATGAAAATTGGGATAAAATAATGTTTCAAGTACATAATAAGAAGTAAGGATTGTTATTTAATAGCACAAATTGGGATAATGTAATTTTGTAAAGCACAATATTGGTTTAAAAAAATAATGTTAACACATATAATTATATTGGTTATGCGAACAAATATGTGTGAGTGATAACATTTATAATGTGAATCTCTTATTATTGAATTATCTCTAAAAAAAGATGAGATATAACTCATCAATCACAGATAATTTCTCAACATGGGCATAACAATGAATAACCTAAAATTGATACACTAGTAATTTTTGTCTTTAACCATGTCAAGAAAATATAAGGCTGTAAGAGATTTGAGACCTTATTTTGTGTGTATATGAAATAAAACATAACTTTACTACAACATTTATGTATTTCCAGACCAGACACTACATTCCTGGAAACAATATGTCATTTTCCTATGGTATATTGGATGCTTGGCTCAATTGATGTGTAAGTGTTACCTCATATTGAAATTTACCCAATTTCCATTTCTAACATGGACATTTTACCAATTTCAATTTCCAATATGGAAATTTACCCAATTTCAATTTCAAACATGGCAATTTACCCAATTTCAGTTTCCCACATAGAAATTTACCCAATTTCAATTTCCCACATTAAAATTTACCCAATTTACCCAATTTTAGTTTTCCTTATGGTAATTTACCCAATTTTACTGTCTCCATTTGGTAATTCATTCAAAATTGTTTATCATGAAGGGTAGATAATTCTACCATGCAATTTGGCAATTAATTAATTAATTTATGATTACAGAATAGATGATTTACTTCGGGCAGGTGTAAACCTGGCGGACAATGTAGTGATAGTAAACAAGGAGAGTTCTAATTCCCAGGAGGAGGAGACCTTAGCTGATTGTAACACCATCGTAGCTGTACAAAGTATATTTAGGTATGTACCGTATTTGTCCTTCAATTGTAACACCATCGTAGCTGTACAAAGTATATTTAGGTATGTACTGTATTTGTCCTTCAATTGTAACAGCATTGTAGCTGTTCAAAGTATATATAGGTTTGTACCGTATTTGTCCTTCAATTGTAACACCATCGTAGCTGTACAAAGTATATTTAGGTTTGTAACGTATTGTCCTTTAATTGTAACGCCATCGTAGCTGTACAAAGTATATTTAGGTTTGTAAAGTATTGTCCTTCGATTGTAACACCATTGTAACTGTGCAAAGTATATTTAGGTTTGTACAGTATTTGTCCTTCAATTGTAACACTTTCGTAGCTGTACAAAGAATATTTATGTTTGTACAGTATTGTCCTTTGATTTTAACACCATTGTAACTGTGCAAAGTATATTTAGGTTTGTACAGTATTGTCCTTTGATTGTAACACCATCATAGCTGTGCAAAGTATATTAGGGTATGTACCGTATTTGTCCTTCAATTGTAACACCATCGTAGCTGTTCAAAGTATATTTAGATTTTTTGTACTGTACTGTCTGTCTGACTGTCTCAGAACAGTAAAAAAAAAAAGAAAAACACACTGAGTTTGATTTCTGACTGTGTATTTCACATTTTGATATTGTTTCAATGTTCTTTTTCTAGATTATTTCCAAGTGCCAATATTATAACAGAGTTAACCCAGTCATCTAACATGAGGTTTATGCAGTTTCAAGCCAATGATTCCTACTCATATGAGTTGTCAAAACAAGAGAAGGTAACTCTTTTTACTTAGTTATCTTCCCCTACTCTTAACCCTTTCCCCCATGAGCATATTGTGAAAAATGGCCGTTTTCACTGAAAAGCCTCCTGTTACAAGTTCAAACTGCTATGAAACTATGAAAAATGCTTCAATACTAATCAAACTTGGCACAAATGTTGACTGGACCATTGCCTTTGTAACGACATGCTCAGTCCTAAATTTCCTGTTACCTTGGCAACATCTCAAAATTGCCAAAATTCACTATTTTGCCTCGATTTCTTCCATCAAAATTTATTTCAAAGTGCTGCAACTTCTCAAGGGATTGAGATAGAGTCAAAGGCTTTTCAGCGTTGGTTACACGTTACATTATGATCGACCTGGGGTCATTTTTAGCCTCTCACAAGTCCAAAATTTTCTTGGCGATGAGGGGGACTCTGCCCCCTTCAAATCCCCCTAACAGAAGGGGGCACATCCCCCTTCTGGCAACCCCCTGATGTATCTTTTGGATGGGGGGCGACCCAAAAAAGTGCTCATCTTTTTTAGCAACATTTCTCAAACGAAAAATGTGTTTGGGGGCCCAAATAGGACATTTTTTCACTCTTTGGGGCCTAAAAAAAGTGGGGGTGAGCGATAGTTGTTTCGCGTATATATATGAGGTAAAGGGTTAATGAAGAACAAGAGAAGGTAACTGTTTTTCTTAGCTATCTTCCCTTACTATTAATACATAACATAACAAAAAGGGTTACTCTCCTTTTATTGAAAGTAATCTTTTTTTGTTCTTAATTCAAAAGAAGGGAAGGTAACTCTTCCTTTTTAAAAGTTATCTTTTCTTGACCTTAGTACATGTACAGAACAAGATAAGGTACTAACTTGTCCTTTATATTAAGTTATCATGCTTAGTTCTTGTTACAGAAAGAAAGAATGTAACTTTTCTTTTATTTATAGTTATTTTGCCTAGTTCTTAGTACTGAACAAGAGAAGGTAACTTCTATAATTCAAAGTTGTCTTTCCTTGCTCAAAGTACAGAACAAGAGAGGGTAACTCATTGCTGATTTTATGTTCTCTTGCTGTAAGTAATGTGGTAACTCTTCTGTGACATAAGGTTATCTTTACATGATAACTTGCAGGATAAGACCCCTTTAACATTGCTTTGTTTGTACAGTAAATGACTGAAATTATCTTACTAAGTTAGAAGAGAGAGGAGAGAGAGATATGCTATACTGATGGATTGTATCTTAAGTTGTATATACCCTTCTTAAAAACGTGTAAAGACAAACTGAACCAAAGCAAAGGATAAGTTTTTCATTAGGATAAAGGTGATGAATTTAACGTCAGTGCACATTCATGAAGTTATAACTGCATCAAAATGAAGTGTGCAATACAGAAAAATGATGTGATTGTATTTCTTTAGTTGAAGATGAAGTTACTTTAATCAGAGAATTTATGCCTTTTCTTCTTTACAGAAAGAGAAAGAGCGAGGGTCACATATTTCATATATGTTCCGTCTGCCGTTTGCTGCGGGTAATGTATTCAGTGCCAGCATGTTGGATACTTTGTTATACCAGGCATTTGTGAAGGACTATCTCATTACCTTTGTACGTCTGTTACTCGGTATCGACCAAGCTGTCGGATCTGGACATTTATCATGTGTAAGTCTGTCTTTTTATGAATATAATGAATACTTAAGGCCATTATATTGATTTTATTGTTCCTCCAAATGTTTCAATGAAGCATAACATTGTTGATCATTCTTCCTTTTGTCGCACTTGTCTTACTTATTGTTCAGCAAAGCACATTCACTGATTGATATTTTAGATATTTGTTGTGTTGATACATTAAATAAATCTTTATCTATGGCTGATGTCTCAGGTAATAGGGTCAAGGTCACTGATGCTTAAATACATTTTTGTATATTTTGCCTTTGTAAGCTTTTACAAAAGTCATTTGCCCCTTACATTTGTGGGTTCAAATCCCTAAGCTATCAAGTTTAAGCTTACAGAACATCAGTGGTTCTACTCAGATGCCCTTTTGTGCCTGAAATAATACACCAAGGGGCAACAGAGGTCTTCCTTCACCAGTAAAGCAACATATGACCTGCTTTGTGTTGGTGTAAACCAAAACAACCAAAGAGACATTGGGGAGTAACAATGTTGTTTTTTTTTACCTACTTGTATATTGTATTTTGTTTTCCTAGTTAGACTTATTATCAAGGCCTTTGTAATTAATTTGTTTGGATATTTCATTGTTAAAAGTTACATGAATAAGGATTTATTACAAAGTAAGGGATCTGAAGGGGATTTTTACTTATTTCAGATGAAAATAACCAAGGATGATCTCTGGATTAGAACATATGGTAGACTCTACCAAAAATTGTGCTCCACAACATGTGAAATTCCCATCGGAATTTTCCGAACTCAAATCAAATCATGCCGTTCCCCACCTGCCAATACCTCTGTAAGTTTTTCCTTTATAAACTTGTTGTTAATCAGCTCGTTAGTAGACATAGGCTGGCATATGTATGTAAATTGTAAACATATTTAATGTCATATGGTACTGTTTACCGTTGAATAAATGCCTTGAGAATTCTCATTTCTATTGCTTAAATTGTAAATTGCAAACTATGCTATAATATTAAAGTGTCCTTGAATATGTTAAACATAGAAATTTTATTCTATTAAGTAAGTAAATAAGCCTGTTTAGTAAATAAGCCTATTAAGTAGTCTTCAAACACTGATTGTAAGGCAAAACTTATTTAGTCGACAAAAATATTTTATATAAATATGGACAAAAAAATGGGATTGAAAGAGGAAATATTTAGCCAAGATGTACAAAAATTATTTTTAACTAGTAATTATATCTTTAGAAAAAAACAAAGTCCGAAGTGGCTGTTATACAAAGGTAAACAGTAGATATGTCGATGTCATGATATCTGTGTAAAATATGCATACAAAATGTTAGAAGCTTTTTGATTGGCTGATGTTATGATATCTGTGTAAAATATGCAAACAGAAATGTTAGAAGCTTTTTGATTGGCTGTTGACATGATATAAATTTAAAATGGGCATACAAAAATGTTAGAAGCTTTTTGATTGGCTAGTGCTTGATTATGACATAAACTATGTAATGACTGTATTGGTTTATAATTTCAGTATATGTGTATATATTGTGTATTGCATTGAATAATGAAAAGTAGAATTGTTGACATAGAAATTTATTAAATCAAATGTAGTCCAAAATTAAGTCAATGATAAATAAAATATTATTGGCCTGTACAACATACTCATTATGTATTACATGTACACTAGTTACAATAATTCCTGGTACTTTTGAAGTTATCATATTTAGTCTTAAAGATCAAAGAATTAAGTCATTTGTCTTTATGAATGAAGTTGTGAATTCATAAGCAAAAAGTGGTAAATGAACATATAAGTTTTCGCAATTTCGTTTTGAAATATCCATAATTTGTAATATACAAGAAAAAGGATCAAACACTGGCTGTTGTCACAGACAGGAATATCTTTCTCTCGGGCAGAGCCTCGTTACCCCTTAAACCCTGGAGCTAGGTATTAGGGTCTGTACCTGTAGCCAGTGTAAGATTCTTATAATATCAAAATTCTGAAATTGAGAAGATATGTGAACTTATGTGTACATTGTCATCATGGGAGTGTAATAAATGCCATAATGGTGGGAGTATTCTATCATCATGGGAGTGTAATAAATGCCATAATGGTGGGAGTATTCTATCATCATGGGAGTGTAATAAATGCCATAATGGTGGGACTATACTATCATCATGGGAGTGTAATAAATGCCATCATCATGGTACTATACTGTCATCATGGGAGTGTAATAAATTCCATCATGGTCAGGGACTACACTGTCATCATGGGAGTGTAATAAATTCCATCATCATGGTCAGGGACTACACTGTCATCATGGGAGTGTAATAATTGCCACCATAGTGGGACTACACTGTCATCATGGGAGTGTAATAAATGCCATCATCATGGTACTATACTGTCATCATGGGAGTGTAATAATTCCATCATGGTCAGGGACTACACTGTCATCATGGGAGTGTAATAATTGCCACCATAGTGGGACTACACTGTCATCATGGGAGTGTAATAATTGCCACCATAGTGGGACTACACTGTCATCATAGGAGTGTAATAAATTCCATCATGGTCAGGGACTACACTGTCATCATGGGAGTGTAATAAATGCCATCATCATGGTACTATACTGTCATCATGGGAGTGTAATAAATTCCATCATGGTCAGGGACTACACTGTCATCATGGGAGTGTAATAAATGCCATCATAGTGGGACTATACTGTCATCATGGGAGTGTAATAAATGCCATAATTGTGGGACAATACAGTCACCATGGGAGTGTAGTAAATGCCACGATGGTATTCAACTATTCAAATATGCAATAGACAAGATAACAATTTATAGAGAATATATTTTTGATGAGTTGTATAATAGAATTGTCTATTTCATTCAGGCACTGGAGTATTTTATATCAAAAAATGGAAATAGAGTAATTTTTTTCTCGAACTTTCACTTGAAGATTATTTTACTTGTCACATGCATTAAATGTAAGGAGTTTTCCATTTTGCAGCACAATTTGAAGACTAATGATTTAAACTTTTATCAAATCTATTATGGTTTTTGAGGGGAAAAACATGATCTTTTTATTGTATCATATCTTATGCTATTGTTATCAAATAGTACCATCAAGAATGAAAAAGCACAAAAACAAACAAAAAACATACAAAAAAGATCAAATTTGTCAAAATCTTGATAAAAAAATTTTTTTTGTTAGGCACAATCTAAAAAAATTGTGTTAATGGCATTCATACAAACTAAGATTTTTTATTGCCTGATATTGATTAAAGATAATTATTCATGCCAAAAGCTGCAGAATGGAAAATGATATATGTTTGCTTGACATCACATGATCCTTATATCTATTTCAATACTTCAACATGTCATACTCACAAATAAAAGTAATTCTTACTCTAATCTTGTCAATAAAAACATCAGCATTATTAATTTTTTATTATAATTCTGCACAGTGAGCACCTTGCTTCTATGTAACTATCTTAATTAAATTTTTTTAGTCCCCTACCGGTTTACCGGAGGGGACTTTAGGTTTACCCTCCGTCCGTCTGTCCGTCTGTCCGTCCGTCCGTCTGTCTGTCAGTCCGTCAGTCCGTCCGTCCACAAAACTGGATCCCGCGATAACTTGAAAAGTACTGAAAATATTTTTATGAAACTTGATATATGGATAGATGGCAGTATGGAGATTATGCACGTCTTTTTCTTTTCTTCCTATGTTGAAAATTCTGGTTGCTATGGCAACAAATAGGCTGAAAATATGGCAAATTTTACACATAAACTGGATCCAGTGATAACGCAAAAAGTACTGGAAATATTTTTATGAAACTTGATATATGGATAGATGGCAGTATGGAGATTATGCACGTCTTTTTCTTTTCTTCCTATGTTGAAATTCTGGTTGCTATGGCAACAAATAGACTGAAAATATGGCAATTTTTATACATAAACTGGATCCAGTGTTAATCTAAAAGTAATAGAAATATTTTTATGAAACTTGTAATATGTGTAGATGGCAGTCTGGAGATTATACACGTCTTTTTCTTTTCTTCCTATGTTGAAAATTCTGGTTGCTATGGCAACACATAGACTGAAAATATGGCAAATTTTACACATAAACTGAATCAAGTGATAACTCAAAAAGTACTGGAAATATTTTTATGAAACTTGACATATGGGTAGATGGCAGTCTTGAGATTATGCATGTCTTATCTGTTCTTCCTATTTTGAAAAAATATTGGTTGCCTTGGCAACAAATATGCTTAAAACATGGCAAATATTACAATATTTGTGATTAGTCAAAAAGAGCTGAAACTTTTTATGAAATTGCATCTTTAATTCCAGAGTTATCTCCTCTTTAAGAATTTTGCTATTTAAAATGTTATATTTTGGTAACAGGGATGTTTCAAATATTAACTTTAGAGTGTCCTTCAGTTCATCTGTCTGTCTGTTTAAAAAAACTTTTTCCTGTGATCACTTTTAAAGAACATTTCCCACAAATTTACTTAAAATAGAGAAAAATTTACACATTAGTGAATGGCCAATGGCCCTTCAGAATGCTGATGGGGTTCTATCCGGTAGGGGACTTATGGATTGCTTGCAATACTATGATAATTGCTTGTTCACTATTCAAATAATGTTTGGTGCTCTAGACCTACTTTCCTGTGTGTCAAAATAATTATAAGTTATAACTAGTTTGACACCATGGCCAGTAGGTCTACAGCATATTTATTTTTACCGGGACATAAATCAAGTCTGGGACGCCTCCGGGACAGATACCTTATTTCCGGGACAATCCCGGATGTCCGGGACATTATGGCATGTATTTGATAACATTTGGGGATCAAGGTGTTGCACTGAACATCATCTCTAATAAACCTCTAAATATGTTCACTTGATACTTCACTTGTAACTTCAGGAATTAAAACATCAGGCACTGTCCAGGAACTTGAACTCTTGCATTTTTGATGACTGAATTATTCCCCTTTATAAATGTAAAAAGAAAATTACGCATTACCTAGGCTCATATTTAATTGTCATTTACTTAAGAATAATCAAGTATTCTGGTTGTCATGGTTGCTATCATCTAATCCATAATATGCTAGATTTCTTAAATGATTTTGCCCTGTTTAAATTTGGAATAGTCCATACAAATTATAAGGGATTTCAAGTATTGATGTACACAAATTTGAGCTACCACCAGTATTAAATTAAGCATGGTAGTACTGTAAAGAAGTGCAGGCTTTGGCCAGGCTTTATGCTTGTGGCAATGGTTTATCAATTTAGGTACCAGCTTGTTAAGGGTAAAAAAACACATCAAATTTCAATCATATTCATGTTAGAAATATCATCTGTTTTTTCATAAACAAACTAAACAGACTTTTGAATGCATTCTTATTTTATAACTTAAATTTTTATGATTATCTTAAATATTTTACATCGTTATCTATGTTTGATTCAGCTACATTTTTGTTTGCATTTTATTTTTGAGATTTGTTTTGTTATGTATTTTTTATTTGCCTTGTCATATTATTATCTCAAAATGACCAGTTAACCAGTAAAATCATGAATGATAAGGTAACCCCCAACAAAATCAAATATATGAAAAAGTAGAGATTTGCATTTAGCTAAATGCTTGCCACTTAAGTGCTGAATATTTAAGCCTTAAGTGCTGAATGCTTGTCATTTAGGTATTGAACATTCTAGACTTAAGGGGGCTGAATATTGGAGAATTAGAGTTTTTGCTTTGAGTATAATTATAAGTAGGGTGTTCTGTATATTCAAGACTTATATGCTGAATATTTGTGACTTATTCTAGAGTTAAATGCTGAATTATGAAGACTTAAATGCGGAATATTCTAGTCTTAAGTGCTTTTATATGACATAAAAGTGCTGAATATCTTAGGCCTTATAGCGTAGAATATTCAGGTTTTTTTCTTCAATATAATAAAAATTTGTTTTGATTTTTCCCAAGAGACACGACCAAATATATAATTGAGTTAAAGTAGGCATAAAAATCAGGAAAGCAATTTAAAAACCAGACAAGAATACCAAGCTTCGTAAAACAGTAAGGTGCAACCTTTGCTAAATGGCTCTGGTATAGCAGTACCTTTTTACAACACTCATACCTTCCCAAAGTTACAATTTCTACTTTTCTTTCAGTCACAACCAAATGTTTGTCTATCAAAGGGCGTTTTTTGTGGATCTTGGGTTGTATTGCACTTTAATAAAAGGACTTTCCAAGTTTGATAGATATATATGTTCTGGGGTCAGACAGACAAAAACAGGTCATGGAATAGAACATTTATTAAAATTTGAGAGAAATTACCTGTATAAAATTTTCTTTGAAGAATTTAAATACATATTTGTATATAAGCTTTTCTTTCAAAAAACATTACTTTAAAACTTAAGTGCCCATATTGATTCAATTTTAAAACTTAAGTGCCCATATTGATTCAATTTTAAAACTTAAGTGCCCATATTGATTCAATTTTAAAACTTAAGTGTCCATATTGATTCAATTTTAAAACTTAAGTGCCCATATTGATTCAATTTTAAAACTTAAGTGTCCATATTGATCCAATTTTAAAACTTAAGTGTCCATATTGATTCAATTTTAAAACTTAAGTGCCCATATTGATTCAATTTTAAAACTTAAGTGCCCATATTGATTCAATTTTAAAACTAAAGTGACCATATTGATTCAATTTTAAAACTAAAGTGACCATATTGATCCAATTTTAAAACTTAAGTGACCATATTGATCCAATTTTAAAACTTAAGTGCCCATATTGATTCAATTTTAAAACTTAAGTGCCCATATTGATTCAATTTTAAAACTTAAGTGCCCATATTGATTCAATTTTAAAACTTAAGTGTCTATATTGATTCAATTTTAAAACTTAAGTGCCCATATTGATTCAATTTAAAACTTAAGTGCCCATATTGATCCAATTTTAAAACTTAAGTGCTCATATTGATCCAATTTTAAAACTTAAGTGTCCATATTGATCCAATTTAAAACTTAAGTGTCCATATTGATCCAATTTTAAAACTTAAGTGCCCATATTGATCCAATTTTAAAACTTAAGTGACCATATTGATCCAATTTTAAAACTTAAGTGCCCATATTGATTCAATTTTAAAACTTAAGTGACCATATTGATTCAATTTTATAACTTAAGTGCCCATATTGATTCAATTTTAAAACTTTAGTGCCCATATTGATTCAACTTTAAAACTTAAGTGATCATATTGATTCAATTTTTTAACTTAAGTGACCATATTGATTCAATTTTATAACTTAAGTGCCCATATTGATTCAATTTTAAAACTTTAGTGCCCATATTGAATTTTGGCATGTATGTTATAATACTGGGGGGGGGGGGGGGTCAAGGTGTTGCACTGAACATCATCTCTAATAAACCTCTAAATATGTTCACTAGATACTAGGAACTAAATCATCTGGCACTGTCCAGGAACTTAAACTCTCGCATTTTTGATGACTGAATTATTCCCCTTTATAAATGAAAAAAGAAAAATTCCCCTTTATAACTGTAAAAAGAAAATTCTGCATTACCTAGGCTCTTATTTTATTGTCATTCACTTAAAAATTATCAAGTATTCTGGTTGTCAAGCAGCATTTGCTATCATCTAATTTACCTACTAAATTTCTTTAATGTATTTGCACTGTTTAAATTTGGAACAGTCCATACAAATTATAAGTGATTTTAAATATTGATATAGAAAATTTGAGCTGCCACCAGTAAAGAGCCTGGTAGATATGTGTAGTATGCTTGTGGCAATGGTGTATCAATTTAGGTACCAGCTTGTTAAGGGTAAAAAAAAACACATCAAATTTCAATCATATTCATGTTAGAAATATCATATTTTTTCATAAAGAAACTAAACATTTTTCATAAAGAAACTAAACAGACTTTTGAATGCATTCTTATTTTATAACTTTAATTTTTTATGATTATCTTAAATATTTACATCGTTATCTATGTTTGATTCAGCTACATTTTTGTTTGAATTTTATTTTTGAGATTTGTTTTGTTATGCATTGTTTATTTGCAATTTCATATTATTATCTCAAAATGACCAGTTAACCAGTAAAATCATGAATGATAAGGTAACCCCCAACAAAATCAAATATATGAAAAAGTAGAGATTTGCATTTAGCTAAATGCTTGCCACTTAAGTGCTGAATATTCAAGCCTTAAGTGCTGAATGCTTGTCATTTAGGTATTGAACATTTTAGACTTAAGTGCAGAAAATTTTAGACTTTAGGGGGCTGAATATTTGAGAATTCAAGTTTTTGCTTTTAGTTTAATAGTAACGTGTTCTGTATATTCAAGACTTACATGCTGAATATTTGTGACTTTTTCTAGAGTTAAATGCTGAATTATGAAGACTTAAATGTGGAATATTCTAGTCTTAAGTGCTTTAGTATGACATAAAAGTGCTGAATATCTTAAGGCCTTAAAGCATAGAATATTCAAGTTTTTTTCTTCAATATAATAAAAATTTGTTTTAATTTTTCCCAAGAGACACGACCAAATACATGTATATAATTGTGTTAAAGTGGGCATTAAAATCAGGAAAGCAATTTAAAAACCAGACAAGAATACCAAGCTTCGTAAAACAGTAAGGTGCAACCTTTGCTAAATGGCTCTGGTATAGCAGTACCTTTTTACAACACTCATACATTCCCAAAGTTACAATTTCTACTTTTTTTCAGTCACAACCAAATGTTTGTCTATCAAATGGCGTTTTTTGTGGATTTTGGATTGTATTAATGCACTTAAATAAAAAGACTTTCCAAGTTTTGATAGATATAAATGTTCTGGGGTCAGACAGACAAAAAACAGGTCATGGAATGGAACATTTATTAAAATTTGAGAGAAATTACCTCTATAACATTTTCTTTGAAGAATTTTAATACATATTTGTATATAAGCTTTTCTTTCAAAAAACATAACTTTAAAACTTAAGTGCCCATATTGATTCAATTTTAAAACTTAAGTGCCCATATTGATTCAATTTTAAAACTTAAGTGACCATATTGATTCAATTTTAAAACTTACGTGTCCATATTGATTCAATTTTAAAACTAAAGTGACCATATTGATCCAATTTTAAAACTTAAGTGACCATATTGATCAAATTTTAAAACTTAAGTGACCATATTGATCCAATTTTAAAACTTAAGTGCCCATATTGATCCAATTTTAAAACTTAAGTGCCCATATTGATCCAATTTTAAAACTTAAGTGCCCATATTGATTCAATTTTAAAACTAAAGTGACCATATTGATTCAATTTTAAAACTAAAGTGACCATATTGATCCAATTTTAAAACTTAAGTGACCATATTGATCCAATTTTAAAACTTAAGTGACCATATTGATCCAATTTTAAAACTTAAGTGCCCATATTGATCCAATTTTAAAACTTAAGTGCCCATATTGATTCAATTTTAAAACTTTAGTGACCATATTGATTCAATTTTAAAACTTAAGTGACCATATTGATCCAATTTTAAAACTTAAGTGACCATATTGATCCAATTTTAAAACTTAAGTGCTCATATTGATCCAATTTTAAAACTTAAGTGCCCATATTGATTCAACTTTAAAACTTAAGTGTCCATATTGATTCAATTTTAAATTTTAAGTGCCCATATTGATTCCAATTTTAAAACTTAAGTGACCATATTGATCCAATTTTAAAACTTAAGTGCCCATATTGATTCAATTTTAAAACTTAAGTGACCATATTGATTCAATTTAATAACTTAAGTGCCCATATTGATTCAATTTTAAAACTTTAGTGCCCATATTGATTCAACTTTAAAACTTAAGTGATCATATTGATTCAATTTTAAAACTTAAGTGACCATATTTGATTCAATTTTTATAACTTAAGTGCCCATATTGATTCAATTTTAAAACTTTAAGTGCCCATATTGATTCAACTTTAAAACTTAAGTGATCATATTGATTCAATTTTAAAACTTAAGTGCCCATATTGATTCAATTTTAAAACTTAAGTGTCCATATTGATTCAATTTTAAAACTTAAGTGCCCATATTGATTCAATTTTAAAACTTAAGTGCCCATATTGATTCAATTTTAAAACTTAAGTGCCCATATTGATTCAATTTTAAAACTTAAGTGCCCATATTGATTCAATTTTAAAACTTAAGTGCCCATATTGATTCAATTTTAAAACTTAAGTGCCCATATTGATTCAATTTTAAAACTTAAGTGTCCATATTGGTTCAACTTTAAAACTTTAGTGCCCATATTGATTCAATTTTAAACTTAAGTGTCCATATTGATTAAATTTTAAAACTTAAGTGACCATATTGATTCATCTTTAAAACTTAAGTGCCCATATTGTTTCAATTTTAAAACTTAAGTGCCCATATTGATTCAATTTTAAAACTTTAGTGCCCATATTGATTCAATTTTAAAACTTAACTGTCCATATTGATTCAATTTTAAAACTTAAGTGATCATATTGATTCAATTTTAAAACTTAAGTGCCCATATTGATTCAATTTTAAAACTTAAGTGTCCATATTGATTCAATTTTAAAACTTAAGTGATCATATTGATTCAATTTTAAAACTTAAGTGCCCATATTGATTCAATTTTAAAACTTAAGTGCCCATATTGATTCAATTTTAAAACTTAAGTGCCCATATTGATTCAATTTTAAAACTTAAGTGCCCATATTGATTCAATTTTAAAACTTAAGTGCCCATATTGGTTTAATTTTAAAACTTAAGTGACCATTGTGATTCATTTTAAAGGTGTAAACATTAGACTAAATGAAAAAAAATAACAAAAAAAATTAATAAAAATTTATTGAGTTAGCCATCAGATGTATTATGTAAATTTCTACAATTTAGTTCCACCATAATCGTATCACAGTCAGTGAAAAAGGTGATGAGTAAATTTAGCACTTAAAAGGATTAGTTTAAATGATCAAAGATTATAATTCATGAATATGTCTTCTGATAACAGGATATTATTCTCATATGAGTCTTATTTTTATGCCACCGCAGCATCTGCGATGCGGTGGCATATAGCGATTCACCTGTGTGTGTGTGTGTTAGTGTGTGTGTTTGTGTGTGTGTTATATAGATTATATAGTGAACTTAAAAAATCTTCTTGTGAAAAACCACTAGTCCAATTTCAACCAAACTTGGCAGGATTGTTCCTTGGGTGAAGGGCTTCCAAAGTTGTTCAAAGAATTTCATTCCATGCAGAAATCTGGTTGCCATGGCAACCAAAAGGAATTATAAGAATAAATTTAAAAAATCTTCTTGTAAAGACCCAAAAGGCCTAGAGCTTAGATATTTTGCATATGGCATTGTCTGGTAGACCTCTAACAAGATTGTTCAAATTATAGCCCTGGGGTCAAAAATGGCCCCGCCCCGGGGGTCATTGATTTTCACTATGTACATATAGTAAAAACTTAAAATACCTTCTTGTAAAAACCCAAAAGGCCTAGAGCTTAGATATTTTGCATAAGGCATCATCTGGTAGACCCTTACCAAGATTGTTCAAATTATAGCCCTTGGGTCAAAATCGGCCCCGCCCCGGGGTCATTGATTTTCACTATATGTACATATAGTAAAAACTTAAAACACCTTCTTGTAAAGACCCAAAAGGCCTAGAGCTTATATATTTTGCATAAGGCATTGTCTGATAGACCTCTACCCAGATTGTTCAAATTATAGCCCTGGGGTCAAAATCGGCCCCGCCCCCGGTGGCCATAGGTTTTCCTTATATGTATATAGTAAAAACTTAAAAAATCATCTTCTCTAAATTTACAAAGGCTAGAGTTAAGATATTTTGCATGAAACATTGTGTAGTGAACCTCTTGCAAGATTGTTCAAATTATAGCCCTGGGGTCAAAATTGGTTCCGCCCCGGGGGTCATTGATTTTCATTATGTACATATAGTGAAAAAATAAAAAATATTTTTGTCTGAAGGTACAAGGCATAGAGCTTTGGTGTTTGATATATAATATCATTAATAGGTCCTCTACCAAAGTTGTTCAAAATTTTCCCCTGGTGTCAAAATTGGCCCTGCCCGGGGGCAGTGATTCTCATTATGTACACATAGTAAAAACAGAAAATAAAACAAATGTTTTATGAATGGGAGAAAGCTATAGCTTATATATTTGACTTGAAATGTTATTTGGTGGACCTGTATCAAAATTGTTTTGAATTAAACCCTTGGGCCCAAGTGGACAGTGACCTACTTTCTTGTCCTTTGATGTTCAGCAATGACATTTTGACCATGTGCACAGTTTTAGTTGTAAAATTGAACTTTGATATCAGGTGACCTAGATTTTGATGATGTGACCTACTTTCTTGTCCTTTGATGTACAGCTATGAAATTTGAACCATGCGGTGGCATAGCATTTTTCTCAAATGCAATCTTGTTTTTACTTGTTTCTATATTTAGAATTTGTTGCTATATTTAGAATTTGATGCTATATTTTGAATTTGATGCTATATTTAGAATGCCTCATTCATGTCGAGAGACCAATCAGCACTTAATTTAGCATTTAGAAATTCTGTAGTAAGTATATATTTACTGTAACCCTTTATTTTCTTTGTGTTTATTTTTTCTTTCTTTTTAATGTACTATTTCTATCTTAACTCACTTCTCATCTAACTCACTTCTAATCCTAAAATGTTTGCTATACAATAACTCTTAACTGAGTTCATCTTTTTATAGTTTGTACAGTTTTGTATAAGAAAAAAGGAGCATTTGAGACAATAATGTATTCAAAAGGATATTAAAAAATATTTGTAAAATAGCTTATTGCTATTATTAAGCATAATAATTTTTGTGAGCAATGGCCTAAAGGTTTAGGTGAGCAATGTCATATTGGTTTAAGTTGGTTTAAGTGGGTTATGACCTATTGGTGTTACTGAGCAATGGCCTATTACTTTAAGTTAGCAATAGCCAAGTAATTTAAGTGAGAAACAGTCAAGTGATTTAAGTGAGCATTTGCCTTTTGGTTTAAAAGAGCAATGGCAATTTGGTGTAAGTAGGCAATGACCTATTTCTTTGAGTGAGCAATGGACAAGTAATGTATGTGAGCAATGGCCAAGTTATTTAAGTGAGCATTGGCCTATTGGTTTAAAGAGCAATGGGTAATTGTTGTTAGTAAGCAATGGCCTAATGGTTTAAGAGAAATATGACCTATTGGTGTTAGTAAGCAATGAAGTGTTACTTAAAATGAGCAATGGCAAAGTGATTTAAGTGTGGCATTGGCCTAGCAATGACTTATTGTTTTAGTGAGATATGGCCAAGTGGTTGAAGTAAAGCATAGAATTTTCATCTAAATGAAGAACAGCCTATTGGTTTCTGTTGGCAATGGCTTATAATGTAAGTAAACAATGGCCTGTTGTATAAGTGAACAATGGCCTATTTGTGCAAATGAGTGGATGCCTTTGATGTAAATGAACAATAGCCTTTTTGTAAGTGAGCTATGACCTATTGGTGTAAATGATCAGGTGCCTTTTTAGCTCACCTGTCACAAAGTGACAGGGTGAGCTTTTGTGATCGCTTTTCGTCCTACGTCCATCCGTCGTCCGTCCGTCGTCCGTCCGTCCGTCGTCCGTCCGTAAACTTTTGCTTTAAATGACATCTCCTCATAAACCACTGAGCCAATTTCATCCAAACTTCACAGGAATGTTCCTTTGGTGGTCACCTTTAAAAATTGTTCAAAGAATTTAATTCCATGCAGAACTCTGGTTGCCATGGCAACCGAAAGAAAAATCTTTAAATATCTTCTTTTTAAACAACCCTAAGAGCTAGAGCTTAGATATTTGCATGAAACATCTTCTAGTGAGTGTCTACCAAGTTTGTTCAAATAAAAGCCCTGGGTCAAAAATTGGCCCCGCCCCAGGGGGTCATTGATTCTCCCTATATGCATATAGTAAAATCTTAAAAAATCTTCCTTTAAAGAACTCAAAGAGCTAGAGCTAAGATATTTAGCATGAAACATGTTCTAATGGGTGTCTATTAAGTATGTTCAAATAAAAGCCCTGGGGTCAAAACTGGCCCCGCCCGGGGGGGAGGGGGTCATTGATTTTCCTTATATGTGTATAGCAAAAACTTAAAAATCTTCTTTGAAAAAAACCCAAATAGCTAGAGTTTAGATATTAAGCATGAAAGATCTTTAAGTAAATATCTACAAAGTTTGTTCAAATAAAAGCCCGGGGGTAAAAACTGGCCCTGCCCCAGGGGTGTCATTGTTTTTAACTATATGTGTATAGTAAAAACTTTAAAAATCTTCTTTTAAAAAACCCAATGAGCTAGAACTTAGATGTTAAGCATGAAACATCTTCTTATGGGTGTCTACCAAGTCTGTTTAAATAAGCAAATAAAAGCCCTTGGGTAAAAAATTGGCCCGGGGTGGGGGGGGGGCTATATACAGGTGAGCGACCTCAGGGCCATCATGGCCCTCTTGTTGGTAAAGTTAAAAATGTCTTAATGGTAAAAGTCAAAAAATGCTTTAACTGTTTAAGCCAGCAGTGACTTATTGGTATAATTAAGCAGTGGCCTGTTGGTGAAATCAAGCTGTGGTTTATTGGTGTAAGTGAGAAAAAGCCTGTTGGTGTAAGTAAGCCGTGGCCTGTTGGTGTGAGTGCCTATTGGTGTAAGTAAGCAGTGGTCTATTGGTGTAAGTGAGCAGCAGCCTATTGGTGTAAGTAAGTAAACTATGGTCTATTGGTGTAAGTGAGCAGCAGCAGCCTATTGGTGTAAGTAAGCATAAACTATGGTCTATTGGTGTAAGTGAGCAGCAGCAGCCTATTGGTGTAAGTGAGCAGTGGTCTATTGGTGTAAGTGAGCAGCAGCAGCCTATTGGTGTAAGTGAGCAGTGGTTAATTGGTGTAAGTGAGCAGTGGTCTATTGGTGTAAGTGAGCAGCAGCCTATTAGTGTAAGTGAGCAGTGGTTAATTGGTGTAAGTGAGCAGTGGTCTATTGGTGTACTTGAGCAGTGTTCTATTGGTGCAAGTGAGCAGCAGCCTATTGGTGTAAGTGAGCAGCAGCCTATTGGTGTAGTTGAGCAGTGGTTAATTGGTGTAAGTGAGCTGTGGTCTGTTGGTGTACTTGAGCAGTGATCTATTGGTGTAATTGAGCAGCAGCCTATCAGTGAAAGTGAGCAGTGGTTTATTGGTGTAAGTGAGTTATATTCTATCGGTGTAAGTGAGCAATGGCCTTTTGGAATAAGCAATGACCTATGAGTTTTAAGTGAGCATTGGTCTAATGAATTATTGAGTGTCTGCTGTTTTGGTCTAAGGGTCACATGTTTAAGTGCGTGTGGAGTCTCGACTAGTGTTCTGTATGTGACACTAGTACTGGTTAGTTTAAGGAATATTACAATGTTTAAATTAACCATTTTTAGATATTTTTCTTCTCATTGTATAATATTTGTACCATAATAACCCTCTTTCAAATAACCTTGCCTTATCCTAGCTAAACTTCTTGGTGTTATATACATTAATTGAGTGTTGCATGATCTTTTCTTCAGAAACATCCTGAATACAAAAGTATTGCTGTTGCTTTGCAAGATAAAAGCTTTTCTAGATCATTTAAAGCTATTTCATACTCTATTTGTTATAATGTAATGTAGATTTATTTAGAACTATTTGTAACATCTTACAGTCTTTCATTTTTCATAATTTTTCTCACTATGAATTTTTAACATGTTTGAAAAGTTTTGTACTCATTAGAAAAGGTAAATATCAAAGCCTGACTGCAAATCTATGTTAGATGAAAGAAATGTTAAACTCACTTAAAAAACTAAATTAACTGATATTTACTGTGGAGGGGGTGGTGCCAGCTTGGTGGGCTCATAATTCATGGCATTAGATGATTATACAATTATTATCTTCATTGGGCTCAGTGAATAATACCTGAATATATCACACCTTAAAAAAACAGTAAATTTGACATATAATCACAAAAAGACCTTTAATGGAAGATATACTATGCTGGTCTTTGTGTGAAATACTTTCATTGCAGACATTTGAAATCTAGGAGATTCTTTCAAATTATGTCTAATTCTTACAGATTATGTCTAATTTGAATAATAAATATAATGCACAAACTATGGTTGGGAAGCTGTATTCCCTATTACCTACTGGTAATTTGGTCCTTACTTAAAAAAACTGTCTGCAAGTTGGTTTTAATAACATTTTCTATTTATATTAACTGCCTTGTACTGTATTTTCTAATATAATCCTATACTTTGTTGTCTTCCAATGCTTTCAATAAATAAGACTTTTCAAATTTATCTTTCAAGATTTTTTTACCAATTTTTGTCCTAATTACAATTTTATGATTGAATTTCCTTAACTTTCATCTTATTTATGTTTCTCTAAGATTTGTAGTAATAGATGACACCTTCTTAATTATACTACTATAACTATTTATAATCTAATTTATCTAGTAGTAAAATCTTTTATACATCATATGTTCTGAAATCACAAAAATCATGCCTATCATTGTGTAATGTTTGTTGTTGTTGTTGTTGCTGACTGGTTATGTATTAAATTCTTGTGTCAATGTCTATTGAATGTCTTCTTAATGTCTATTGAATGTCTCTTAACTGTTTTCAGAGAGGTCGGACATATAGAAGCCAGAATGGGGTATATACTGAAATTCTTCTTCTTCTTAAACTACTAACCAAATTGTTTATATTATTTTTCTATTCTTAGAACTTATTGTTTGATTTTCTTTAACCTGTCATGATGAAGTGCATATTGAGCATGTTTTGGATATGGTCTTATTTTTAGGTTTCAACGCAATGCTGTCGATTTTTCCGTCTAACTTTAACACTCTTCCAGATTTGTGTAAAATTTTAAGGAAGTTTTGAAAAACACCGATACCACTTACAATTCACAAACATAACTTATATCAAAATAAAGTAAATTTATATTATTATACTCTATAAATGACTGTTTAGAATTATGGTGATTTAAACAGTCTATATTACTGTAATTTTTATAATACATTCAGTTTATCATCAGTCTTTATATAAGAAAAAAAATGTTCTTAATTTTTTAATCGAGCAAGCTGTCAAAAAGGTTGGTTGTATATTGGGGTACATGCTAGTGCCTGAGATGTTTCACAAGGGGAACATGCAAAGTCCCTCCATCAAAGCTGGAACATCCTCATGTGGCCTTCACAAGTTACTTGAAAGCTAACAAATTTAATTAATTTTAGGGTATATATTTTCCTTATCTGGAGGTGTGGCATTGTATTACTTGTGTATTGCGTTGAAATGTTTATTAATCTGTCTTTATTTTGATGGAAATTACTAAGCACAGGCATAAATGGTAGAAAAATACTTCATTTTCATTTCCTTGTTTTACGTTAGTGATATTAATTATTTTACTAACATTTGTTCCCACAATTTATGTAGGTAATAGGCATGTTTCTGTGGTAACAAATCTACAGTACAACCTTTACATACATGTAGCAATACTGTTTGGTATCAAATCTACAGTATAACCTTTTACATAGCAATACCCTTTGGTATCAAATCTACAGTATAACCTTTTACATAGTAATACCCTTTGGTAACAAATCTACAGTACAACATTTTACATAGCAATACCCTTTAGTAACAAATCTACAGTACAACATTTTACATAGCAATACCCTTTGGTAGTAGAACATTTTACATAGCAATACCTTTTAGTAACAAATCTACAGTACAATATTTTACATAGCAATACCTTTTAGAAACAAATCTACAGTATAACCATTTACATAGCAATACCCTTTGGTAACAAATCTACAGTAAAACATTTTACATAGCAATACCCTTTGGTAGTACAACATTTTACATAGCAATACCTTTTAGTAACAAATCTACAGTACAACATTTTACATAGCAATACCCTTTGGTAACAAATATACAGTATAACCTTTTACATAGCAATACCCTTTGGTAACAAATCTACAGTACAACATTTTATATAGTAATAAATACCCTTTAGTAACAAATCTACAGTACAACATTTTATATAGTAATACCCTTTAGTAACAAATCTACAGTACAACATTTTACATAGTAATATGGTTTGGTAACAAATCTACATTATAACCTTTTACATAGCAATACCTTTTAGTAACAAATATACAGTACAACATTTTACAGAGTAATACCTTTTGGTAACAGATCTAAAGTACAACATTTTACAGAGCAATACACTTTGGTAACAAATCTACAGCACAACATTTTACATAGCAATACCCTTTGGTAGTACAACATTTTACATAGCAATACCTTTTAGTAACAAATCTACAGTACAATATTTTGCATAGCAATACCTTATAGTAACAAATCTACAGTACAACATTTTATATAGCAATACCCTTTGGTAACAAATCTACAGTATAACTTTTTACATAGCAATTCCTTTTAGTAACAAATCTACAGTACAATATTTTACATAGTAATACCTTTTAGTAACAAATCTACAGTACACTATTTTATATAGTAATACCCTTTAGTAACAAATCTACAGTACAACATTTTATATAGTAATACCCTTTAGTAACAAATCTACAGTACAACATTTTACATAGCAATACCTTTTAGTAACAAATCCACAGTATAACCTTTTACATAGCAATTCCTTTTAGTAACAAATCTACAGTACAATATTTTACATAGTAATACCCTTTAGTAACAAATCTACAGTACAATATTTTACATAGTAATACCCTTTAGTAACAAATCTACAGTACAACATTTTACATAGTAATACCCTTTAGTAACAAATCTACAGTACAACATTTTACATAGCAATACCTTTTAGTAACAAATCTACAGTACAACATTTTACATAGCAATACCTTTTAGTAACAAATCTACAGTACAATATTTTACATAGTAATACCTTTTAATAACAAATCTACAGTACAATATTTTACATAGTAATACCCTTTAGTTACAAATCTACAGTACAACATTTTATATAGTAATACCCTTTAGTAACAAATCTACAGTACAACATTTTACATAGCAATTCCTTTTAGTAACAAATCTACAGTACAATATTTTACAGAGTAATACCTTTTGGTAACAAATCTACAGTACAATATTTTACATAGCAATACCCTTTGGTAACAAATATACAGTATAACCTTTTACATAGTAATACCCTTTAGTAACAAATCTACAGTACAACATTTTACATAGCAATACCTTTTAATAACAAATTTACAGTACAATATTTTACAGAGTAATACCTTTTAGTAACAAATCAACAGTACAATATTTTACAGAGTAATACCTTTTGGTAACAGATCTACAGTACATAATTTTACATAGCAATACCCTTTGGTAACAAATCTACAGTACAACATTTAACATAGCAATACCTTTTAGAAACAAATCTTCAGGTACAATATTTTACATAGCAATACCTTATAGTAACAAATCTACAGTACAACATTTTACATAGCAATATCTTGTAATAACAAATCTACAGTACAACATTCTACATAGCAATACCTTTGGTAACAAATCTACAGTACAACATTTTACATAGCAATACCTTTTAGAAACAAATCTACAGTACAATATTTTACATAGCAATACCTTTTAGAAACAAATCTACAGTACAACATTTTACATAGCAATACCTTTTAGTAACAAATCTACAGTACAATATTTTACATAGCAATACCTTTAGTAACAAATCTACAGTACAACATTTTACATAGCAATACCCTTTAGTAACAAATCTACAGTACAACATTTTACATAGCAATACCTTTTAGTAACAAATCTACAGTACAACATTTTACATAGCAATACCTTTTGGAAACAGATCTACAGTACAACATTTTACAGAGCAATACACTTTGGTAACAAATCTACAGTACAACATTTTACATAGCAAAACCTTTTAGAAACAAATCTACAGTACAATATTTTACATAGCAATACCTTATAGTAACAAATCTACAGTCAAACATTTTACATAGCAATATCTTGTAATAACATATCTACAGTACAACATTCTACAAAGCAATACCTTTGATAACAAATCTACAGTACAACATTTTACATAGCAATACCTTTTAGTAACAAATCTACAGTACAATATTTTACAGAGCAATACACTTTGGTAACAGATCTACAGTACAACATTCTACATAGCAATACCTTTCAGTAGCAAATCTACAGTACAACATTTTACATAGCAATACCTTTTAGTAACAAATACAATATTTTACAGAGTAACACCTTTTGGTAACAAATCTACAGTACAACATTCTACATAGCAATACCTTTGGTAACAAATCTACAGTACAATATATTACAGAGCAATACCATTTACGAGACATGATTTTTGTTGTTACAGAGAGCTGTAGGTCTGAAATGGTTTAATCTGTTATGATGGTTTAATCTGTTGTGAAGTCCTACAAACTGTTGTTTCAAACCAATTGCCCTTCACTGCTGTGAGTTGGAATCCAGACAGGGACTTTGGATTCCAACATGCGAGGAAGCTATCCAGCTTGCTTACAGAACATCGGTGGTTCTACTCAGGTGTCTATTTGTGCCTGTAATATTATGCATGGAAGTGCACCTGAGGTCTTCCTCCACCAGAATAGCTGGAACAGCTGGAATGTCACCATATGACCTATACTGTGTTGGTGTGACGTAAAACCCAATCAAACAAACACACACTGTTGTTGCAAATAGGTGCTTGTTTAATAGGGGTCCACTCTGTAGAGGTTGTACTGTTATTGCTAACTTTAGAACATTTTTTTAGTCATAACTAACGCATGTAGTGTATTTTCCCTGTAAGTATTAACTGTCTGTTATGGCTGAAGTAAGAATCATATAATGTTACGGGTGAATTAAGAATTATTAAACTTGAGTTAGATACAGAAAACTCAAGTTGATGAAAATCATAAATAATTTGTAAAGCATTAAATAATTTTGTTGTTGTTGTTGCAAAGATATCGCAATGATTTTA
Organism: Ruditapes philippinarum; assembly: GCF_026571515.1. Classification (NCBI taxonomy): domain Eukaryota; kingdom Metazoa; phylum Mollusca; class Bivalvia; order Venerida; family Veneridae; genus Ruditapes; species Ruditapes philippinarum. Next base: position 92,254 of record NW_026858058.1, read on the forward strand.
ATCACCAAACATTGAGATATTAATTGAAACATAAGTAACATAATTTACATTAAAGGAACATAAGTGCTTGTGTTAACAATTAAAGGAACAGACCACTGATGCCCAAATGGTACTTATTAATGTCCAGAAATATTTTTCCAGTCCCATCATATCAAAAAATCTCTTTAACATATTATATTTATCCAAAGTTGATTTTTTTTACATCTCTGATATGGAGACATTATTCTTAGTCTGATAGTATAATTTTATGTAGTAATAAGATAGACAATGTCATTTGTCTGTTTTTGTTATGAAACATATCATTTTTCTGTCATCATTCTATATTGTTTCTTTCTTTCAATGCAAGGCCTTTGGGTTTTTTTTAAAAGTTTTTTTGTATTACTTTTTTTACCATTTTGAATAAGTATTTAATAATTATGCTATTAATTTTGTTTCTTATTACTGTAAATATTAACTTATATTTTGGTTTTGAGACATTGAATAATAATGGATATAACCTTTGGTACCAGATCCTATATGTAAATGTCCAGCCTCACCATTTTATATATGTTGTCATTGCTCCGGAGAACAAATCCTTCTCCAGATTTTCATGCTCTCAGTTTGGTTACCAGGTGCTTTATACTGTGTGGCAGCTTAAACATTTTCCTACTGTCTCTGAACATTGTTTTTTTCTTCTGATTTATAGGGGTCTCTGAACATTGTTTTTTTCTTCTGATTTATTAGGGGCCTTATATTAAAAAAAACCTGATTGTTTTGAAGACTGAACATTGCTGAAACCTGAATGCTGCAGGATTGGGGGTGGGGAGTGCATGCAAGATGTATCTTGAACTATCTCTTCTGAATATTCTTAATTTTAATCAATTGAATCTGCAATTTTCACTTATGTGCATTATGTTTGCTTAATTAAGCAGTATAAGCAATCTCTTCTTTTCCCAATTTGTTTATTTTGCTTTCCATAGGGTTATACTAAGTGTAATAATTTTAAATTGAAAACAAAATATATATGTGTTAAGTTTATTATGAAAGTCTGTTTCTAAACTTCTTTTCTAGACAGTAGTGTTTGCTGCATATAGTCATATTCATTGTTTAAACCTCATTTCTTTTAGTGGTAAAATACTTTACCCTCCATTTTAATGTTTCTGTATTCTATTTGTTTTATAGTGCTAATCTTATTATTATTACTTCAATATTAGTTTCTTTATTAAAGAATTTAAGTTGAAAGTGTACTTTTACTTTTAGAATAAGTATATTTACAATTTTACTCTATAAAGCATACATGCAGCAGTTTAAAGTAATTTAAATTGTTTCCCAGAAATGATAAATCATATCCCATTGGCTTTTTGATGAAATTTGAATTGCAGTGAAAATTTGAAGTATGGAGTATATTTAAATCATACAGTTTTTAACTCTTTAGAAATTTGAAATCATTATAAAATTGAATGTTCCATTTTGATATGAAAACATAATTAATCTTATTGTTACCAGTTTTTCTTATTTAAAAAAGGATAATAGCTTTGCGCTTATAAAATGCTTGTGTATTTTATTTGGGTTAATTGTTTTGTATGGTTATAAATTGCAATTAAACACTATAAAGATTATAGAAGGCAAGTTTTAGTTGTACAAGTGGAGGAAATGCTTCACGTGCCCCTTCCTGTATTTTGTTATGGCACAAGTTGACACCTAAGTAGAACCAACCACCTTTTGTATGCTAGCTGGATTGAGCTTTACATGAAAAAATCCAAATTACCTGACTGGATTTGAACCCAAAGTGGTGAGGGACTGTAATATGAATTCAGCAATTGACATCAGTGTTGGTTAGTCCAGAACCATTGTTGGTTACCCATGGTATATATTCTGTACATACTACATTATCTACAGTGGGTAATTTCACTGGCAAAGCTTTAAACTCCTTCACAATTAACGAGACATTTCATTGGTTACGTTGTTGCAACAGAGCAGAGAATTTGACGAATGAATCAGCGTTTCACATAATATTTAGTTGATTAAACATGACTGCATCCATAAACTTTTGAAACATGGATAGCATAAATATTCCACTCAGCTTGAATCCAGATCGTAGTTAATGATTAAACATTTATTTCCATGTACTTTGGGAAAAGGCGTAAAATTACACAAACAAACAAACATACCATGTACTTTCCTGTAAGACTTTGTGTTTATTATAGCCAATAACCAAGCATTGCACCATGGCATAGCCATTTTGGATACATTAAATGTTATCAGCCATTTTGGATACATTAAATGTTATCAGCCATTTTTGATACAGAAAATGTTATCAGCCATTTTGGATACATTAAATGTTATCAGCCATTTTGGATACAGAAAATTTTATCAGCCATTTTGGATACATTAAATGTTATCACCAATTTTGGATACATTAAATGTTATCAGCCATTTTGGATACATTAAATGTTATCAGCCATTTTGGATACATTAAATGTTATCAGCCATTTTGGATACATTAAATGTTATCAGCCATTTTGGATACATTAAATGTTATCAGCCATTTTGGATACATTAAATGTTATCAGCCATTTTGGATACATTAAATGTTATCAGCCATTTTGGATACATTAAATGTTATCAGCCATTTTGGATACATTAAATGTTATCAGCCATTTTGGATACATTAAATGTTATCAGCCATTTTGGATACATTAAATGTTATCTGTCATTTCATGGGTTATTGGATATCTTACTCAAATATTCATGAATACGAGGTATGTTCAGTGGAATATACCAACCCATGGTAGATCATGTAGTATTACGGTAATATATACCTTGGGTATATATACTATGGGTAACCAATGATGGTCAAGAACATAATGAATGTGCTTAGTGTTTAACATCGCATCTGCTTTTATTGCATTTTATGATTATGAGTTATTATTGAAGCATGATGGACTGAAAATTTGATTTGATTTTTTTTGCACAGGCATTGTCTGCTGTAAGTTTGATTTACCATCACCCTTTTATTTGTTACTCATTTCCTTTGTATTTTTTTCCTACTGTATCTCAGATGTATACTTTTTCCATATTCAAATTTTTTTATCAAACATACATGAATCAGTTTTCAAAAAGAAATTACTAGTAATTTGATGTGACTTTCTTCTGTAAGTGGAAGTTTTTAAGTTGTTTTTTTCTTCATTAATTGATTGAATCCACAAGTTCAAATATTATAAAGTACATGATTTCATTCCAACAAAATTATTTATATTTATGTTTACATAAACTTGTTTAGTTCATGATGTTCTAAGAAAGTCTTTTAACAAATCATTTGTGTTGTGTTTTTTTTTTACCTCATTACCCATCATCTTAACTGAAATATTCATATCTCTTTCTGTCTGTGTTGTTATTGTCATTAAAGTCAGCTGGATTGTGTGCTTCATGCACTGATTATTGAATTTGAGCATTTTTTACTTAGGTTCATGACTTTGCATGATAAATGGACTTATTTGGCTCTGATATGAAATGGGCATACTAAATTAAATTTGCTAGTTTTATTGTTGGTGAAAAAAGCTTGCATAGGTAAATTTTTTAAAAAGATCAGTATTCATGATTGTTAACTTTCTATAATAATATTGTTAACTTTCTATAATAATATCAGTGTCACTTTTTTGCTTTATGTCGTTAATAATGTTTTTACTTGAAATAAAACAAGACTTTTATACACTATTGCAGGAATTTATCCCATGTTGGAATTTGGTCAAATGAGATATTTTCCCCATGGGATCCCCCATTACCCCATTATCTAAAATATTTGAGAAACCTTCCAGTCAAAGGACTTTAGCTACAGTCATTGTTGGTGTGAAGCTTACTGTATAAATTTAAGTATTATGAAAACCAAATAATACAAAATTAGCCAACAGAAAAAAGATGATGTGCCTGTAAGCTTTACTCAAAAATGATTCTTATGGCCAGTGGGGGAAAAAAAGTCCCACAGGAGCAACTTATGAACTTTTATATGTGTGAAGATTAGACATGATTTTTTTCAATTAAATTGTTAATACCTAACAGAAGGTTACTCAGAGGTTGTTATTTAACATAACTGCACACTCACAAACAAATGTTTTATCCTGTTTGTATTGTCTTAAGCTATATACATGTACATTGTATATTTGAATTTTTATGTAATCAAAATTGAATAAGATTTGTGAATATTTAATCTTGAGCACTTGCTCTCAATATACTGTACAGGACAAATGAAATTGATTATAAAAACTTGACTTTGTCATTTTTGTTTCATTTAAATCTTGAAATCTTTTATGGATTCCTATTTTTAAGTTTTTTGCTTGTAAGAAATAGATCTTTGTTATTCTCTTAAATTTAAAGCTCATAATATAATGCATATGAATTCACAAGGAATATATTAGGAATTATCTTGATCTGGAATTTAAGCTATCAGTTTAAGTTTATATAAGTTCTATTATTCTATTTATCTTTTTTCTTTTTTCTTTTAGGTTTCATTGAATATGATGACTGGTTCAGAAAGACAAGAGGATCATTCTGGTCAAGTCAACCCAGAACTGCATGAGATTAGTCAGATGGTCAAGTGTAGAATGCAGAGTATAGGTCAGCCTCTTAGTGACTATGGTAAGTGTTTGAACCCCGGTTGACCAGTAGAATTTGTTGTTGAAATTCAGAATCCGTAGTGGTTAGATGGTATAACAGACTTTCTATAATGGACTTATTCACTTTAATATACTTGAAAGCTAAGTAAGTTGAAGTCAGGTTGACTTTAATAATAATAATATGTCATCAGGGTTGAGCTATTATGAAAATAACAAAAACAAATTGTATTTTCTATAAATTTTTAGAATAATTTTGATAAAAAAATTTTTTTTTATAAATTTTTAGAATGATTTTTATAAAAAATCATTTTATTTCATCTATAATTACATTTTTGTATTTCTAAGGCAGGGGACATAATTATTAGAATTTAAATGTTAGAATATTGTTTTTTACATTTCAAATATATTTTGAAGATTGATTTTCATATGGTTTTGTCAATGTTTACATGTATTTCTCTCATTTCCTGTTCAAAATTGTTTGAGTCTGAATATTGATATTATTTCTGCATGCATTATGATATTATTTTATATATTATTACCAATTGTAACTCATTATATTTTATGTATTATTTTCGCGTTACTCATTATATTGTATGCATTATTATGAGTGACTCATTATATTTTATGAATTATTTCCAAGTTACTCATCATATTTTATGTATTATTTCCAAATTAAAGTCATTATATTTTATGTATTATTTCCAAGTAACTGAAGATCATACTTTATGTATATATTTCCTAGTAACTCATTATATTTTATTAATCATTTGTAAAGTAATTCACAAGATAATAAATCTTTTCAGAAATCTCGGGTAAGGATTGATATTTATGCAATTTTGATTAAAACCTAATGAATTTTCTGCAACACCATATATTACTTAACATCCAGCTACATTCACCCAGTCATGCATGATGATAAAGCATTTAATTCTTCCAGTCATCTGTAAGTCAAGGAAATTAAGCTATTTCACCAAACTTCCTCCAATGTTTGCCATGATTTGTTCCTTTTGAGATCCTGTTACACAAATATTTCCTTAGTTTTGACCTTTTCTTTATCTTGTAGAAATCTTTTACCGCCACAGTTTCAGAGTTTTTGACATGAGCTCATCCTGTTAAATCCTTATCTTCCACAGTTTCTGCACTTTTTACATTGAAAAGTCTTTTTGAATTTCTCAGACTTTGACATATTTAGCTCAATAAGAAGAGCATGGGATTTGTTCAATTTTTGGGCACCCAACAATTGATCTTAGTCATTAATTCTTATCGCTTGTGATTCAGAAATCATGTGGGATTGATAGTCGGTCATTTACAGAGAAATTGGTAATTGCTGGTTAGTTATCAAGGATTTAAGCTGGGTGGGTGGACCAATGCATATGACCAAAATAAGTTAAAAGTCAGTGTTTAATTAATCAAACTAACAAACTTTTGACATAAACTTTCCTTTTCATATCCTATACCAAAACCACTTCTCAGATTTTGACATGAGCTCATCTTTTTCATATCCTTTACCAAAACCACTTCTCAGATTTTGACATGAGCTCATCTTTTTCATATCCTATACCAAAACCACTTCTCAGATTTTGACATGAGCTCATCTTTTTTATATCCTTTACCACAACCACTTCTCAGATTTTGACATGAGCTCATCTTTTTCATATCCTTTACCAAAACCACTTCTCAGATTTTGACATGAGCTCATCTTTTTCATATCCTTTACCAAAACCACTTCTCAGATTTTGACATGAGCTCATCTTTTTCATATCCTTTATCAAAACCACTTCTCAGATTTTGACATGAGCTCATCTTTTTCATTATAATATCCTTTACCAAAACCACTTCTCAGATTTTGACATGAGCTCATCTTTTTCATATCCTTTACCAAAACCACTTCTCAGATTTTGACATGAGCTCATCTTTTTCATTATAATATCCTTTACCAAAACCATTCCTCAGATTTTGACACACACTCACCTTTTTCATATCCTATACCAAAACCACTTCTCAGATTTTGACATGAGCTCATCTTTTTCATATCCTTTACCAAAACCACTTCTCAGATTTTGACATGAGCTCATCTTTTTCATATCCTTTACCAAAACCACTTCTCAGATTTTGACATGAGCTCATCTTTTTTATATCCTTCACCACAACCACTTCTCAGATTTTGACATGAGCTCATCTCTTTTTATATCCAATACCACAACAAGTTCTCAGATTTTGATATGATCTCATCTTTTTCATTATAATATCCTTTACCAAAACCATTCCTCAGATTTTGACACACACTCACCTTTTTCATATCCTATACCAAAACCACTTCTCAGATTTTGACATGAGCTCATCTTTTTCATATCCTTTACCAAAACCACTTCTCAGATTTTGACATGAGCTCATCTTTTTCATATCCTTTACCAAAACCACTTCTCAGATTTTGACATGAGCTCATCTTTTTCATATCCTTTACCACAACCACTTCTCAGATTTTGACATGAGCTCATCTTTTTCATATCCTTTACCAAAACCACTTCTCAGATTTTGACATGAGCTCATCTTTTTTATATCCAATACCACAACAAGTTCTCAGATTTTGATATGATCTCATCATGTGTTCCCAAACTATGACATGCATGTGTATACAGACATGACCTTTAACTTCTGTAAGATGCAGGGGAACGTCGACATCAAGGCAAAGGTCGTCTTTTAATCTTGAAATATTTAAAGCTTCTGTAGATGTTAATGTAACCATTTAAGTTAAGTAGGTAAAATTACTTCATCCATTTTCATTATAATAATATCATATACATGTACATGCTTAACTAAAATAATGTTTGATTTTACTGTAAATGCTAACTTAAATACTATTTGACAGCATAATTTGGCGGTAAACTTTGACAAAGCTAGGTGTCTATCTTGACCATTCAATAGCTGGCTTTTTTTTCTTTTTTTTGATTACTCAAAAAAAATAAAAATGAATCTGGGCATATATTATCCTGTCTTTGCAGTGCTCTTGTTAATATAACAATCATTTGATCTTTATGAAATATTAATAAGTCTGTAAATATGCAACTAAAGGTCATACGGTAATTCTACAATGAGTCATTATTCTTAGACTTTCTTCATAAGTTCTTCTATATGTAATTGATATACCAATGAAATTAATCTACAGCAGTTTTATCAATGAGAAAGGAGAGCCTGTACTTAAAAAATATATGCTTAATACTTAAGAAATATATGCGTAAGTTTTTGGAGCAGTCTTCGGAATGTGAGCATCATGTGACATGATGTGGTGCCTGAAGAAATATAATATTATGTTTTGTTCACATTCACATTTCAGATGACAAGAATGAAAAGAGAGATACTATTTCCTATGTAGTGATCAATCCTGGCTATGATTTACAGCTCAAACTCGGAGATGTTGTGTAAGTTATTTTAATCTCATATTTTGTTTTAAATATTCTTGCATATCAGACAGGATTATCTGCTGTTTACACTGGTGCTAGAAGAACCTGTCTTAATTACACACCCCATGTAAAACAAGTCGGATGTTTTAAACGATGTCATTCCCACGCACCTTTTATGAATGAATTGCGTTCTTTGGATGACATCATTGTGCTGTTATGAATGAAGTTATGAATTTATACGCTACTATAAGAAAAAAAGTGCTAAATAACAATATTAGTTTCGTAATTTCTTTTAATATTTTCATTTATTTGTAATATGCAAGAAAAAGAATCAAACACCGGCTGTTGTCACAGACAGGAATATCTAGCCTTGTTACAGCCGTAAACAGCTACCCTCGAGCTAGATTATTACCAGTCCGTACCATGCAGCCAGTGTAAGATTCTTATATACTTGTTATTATAATTATGATTTATATTAATTTATCTAGTTTTGTTTGTTTTTCTTTCTTCTAATATTTGATATGTAAAACAACTTTAATGTTCAAGGTTCCCATTATACACAGATATAAGTGATATCTTTTTGGAAATTGCAAATGGTGTAAATTATGTAAAGGGAGATAACTTATTGTTAATAATTTTAACCAAATTATGCATTTTAACCAAATTATGCATGGTATTTGTTGTCAGAGTTGCGTTTTGTTATCATTTCAAACATTGTTGCGTTGTGTTGAGCATGTATAATAGGATTCTTATAGGAATACCTTGATCTGGAATTTCTATGTAACTAATGGATTTTACTAGGATAGGATCTCAAGAGTGTTACTTGTTATAATAAAATCCATGAGTGGAAAAAGCGAGTAATGGATCATTATACTCCTATAACTCTTTTATAACATACATGCCAGGGAACTGTCCGTAGCCAAGTGGTTAAAGTTGTTGACTTCAAACCCCTCACCGCTATGGGTTCGAATCCTACATCAACTTTAGATTCTTTCATGTGAGGAAGGTATGCAGCTAGCTGCCAGAACGTCCATGTTCTACTCAGGTGCCTTTTAGTGCCTGAAACAATGCACAGAGGGGCACCTGAGGTCTTCCACAACCAGTAAAGCTTGAACGTACCAATATTACCAATACTGTGTGGGTGTGACATAAAACCCAATCAAAACAAACAAACAAAACATACATTTACCTATTTATATTCAACCTTTACATAATTGGCATAATGCCAGAAACTTGTTTCTGTGTCATATTTTTACATGTGATTCTTGCATTATATGTAGAAGAACATATTATTAAACCAAGCACAAATTATAGTTAAATTTTTTTTGTTACCCCTTAACATATATTATCATTGGACAACTGTACATATTATAATTGATTTACTTTCAGTTATTTGATACGACCGAGTTCTTTATCTCCAAAACCTTCACCATTGATAGATGAGAGGAAACAGATGCAGCATCATATGAATGGGGTAATGTATTGTCTTTCCCACAGTGAGATATATTCTATATCACACACTGTCACAAATGTCTAATTAATGTAATAATATATGATAATAATATAATAAAATATTAGATCTACTAATATTAAAGCAATATGTACAAAACGTATATGATTTTGTGTTTATTTCTTATTATTATTGAAAGGCTGATAGTGCAAATATGTTATGTTTTATTTATAATCTCATAACTTTAAAGTGAATTTTAGGGGTGCTGCAGAAAATATTTACATGATTGAATTTTAAAATATCATAAATTTAAAGCAATCCATTTTCTTTATATGTATTACACTAGTCTACAGTCATGTCCTTGCCTTTATAAGTATTGAAAGATTTATGTTGCTTTAATTAGTTAAATGTTGGGTTTCATAAGTGAAATATATTCTATATCACTGACTCGGTATATGTTTTATCATGAAAATAAATCCAAAGTTTTTTTGATGATGCAAAGAAAATAACAAATATTTCCTATAGATCAGCCTTTAAAATTTTATGTTCTGTTTGTTATTTAGAAAAGAGAGGAACCAACAGGGGCAGATAACTCTGAGATACAAACATCTGACTCGGTTGTTAAGACAAAAGGACGACTTGTTAAAGATGGAAACAATCGGGTAAGATTTGAACAATGATGAAAAATGATTTGTAAATACATTATATATTGTCAATTAAGTAATATTCATGCACATTTTGAAATGAACTGATGAAAGTTAATATAAGAACACATTTTTCTTGCAGACAGGGAATTCTACTGTTTACATAATGGGTATAAAAAACCCTAGTGTGCGACAAGTCATGTGATTTAAATTATATGATTCCACACACCTTTCCTGTATAAATTGCGTGCCTCGGATGAAAACATTAAGCTTTTATGAATTAAGTTGTAAATTCATATGCAATTATGAAATAAGTGCCAAATGAAAATAGTAGGTTTTGCATTTTCTTCCTGAAATAATGTAGTATGCAAGAAAAAGAATCAAACACTGGTTGTCCTTACAGACAGGAAAATCTAGCGCTTGGTTTATAGTGTTAAACAGAAATTCCACAGTCTTGTTACACTACAGTAAACAGCTACATACCCTCGTGCTAGATATTCCTGTCTGTATCAGCAGCTGGTATTGAATTCCTTCAATGCCCATACAAGTAAATATTCATACACAATCATCCATTGATCTGCCAATAATATGCTGTTTCCGTCTTTAGCTTTTAGGTATTGGAAGCCCTCAATATAACATTTAACTTTATTCAAAGCAGGGTGAATCTGTTATGCAAATTTAACTGTACAGGCATTCAGAACAGCTTTTGATTTTGTTTGATTCTTGGTAATGGTAGCTATTACATCAGAAGATTACATTATTTATTTTCAGATCCCAATAATATATATGGATGACATTCTTGGTAATGGCCACTATAACATCAGAAGATGTAATCACATTTTACATTATTTATTTTCAGATCCCAATAATATATATGGATGACATTCTTGGTAATGGCCACTATAGCATCAGAAGATGTAATCACATTTTGCATGATTTATTTTCAGATCCCAATAATATATATGGATGACATTCTTGGTAATGGCCACTATAACATCAGAAGATGTAATCACATTTTGCATTATTTATTTTTCAGATCCCAATAATATATATGGATGACATTCTTGGTAATGGCCACTATAACATCAGAAGATGTAATCACATTTTGCATTATTTATTTTTCAGATCCCAATAATATATATGGATGACATTCTTGGTAATGGCCACTATAGCATCAGAAGATGTAATCAAATTTGGCATGATTTATTTTCAGATCCCAATAATATATATGGATGACATTCTTGGTAATGGCCACTATAACATCAGAAGATGTAATCACATTTTGCATGATTTATTGTCAGATCCCAATAATATATATGGAAGACATTCTTGGTAATGGCCACTATAGCATCAGAAGATGTAATCACATTTTGCATTACTTATTTTTCAGATCCCAATAATATATATTGATGACATTCTTGGTAATGGCCACTATAGCATCAGAAGATGTAATCACATTTTGCATGATTTATTTTCAGATCCCAATAATATATATGGATGACATTCTTGGTAATGGCCACTATAGCATCAGAAGATGTAATCACATTTTGCATTATTTATTTTTCAGATCCCAATAATATATATGAATGACATTCTTGGTTCAGGCCACTATAGCATCAGAAGATGTAATCACATTTTGCATTTTTTATTTTCAGATCCCAATAATATATATGGATGACATTCTTGGTAATGGCCACTATAGCATCAGAAGATGTAATCACATTTTGCATTATTTATTTTCAGATCCCAATAATATATATGGATGACATTCTTGGTAATGGCCACTATAGCATCAGAAGATGTAATCACATTTTTCATTATTTATTTTCAGATCCCAATAATATATATGGATGACATTCTTGGTAATGGCCACTATAGCATCAGAAGATGTAATCAAATGTTGCATTATTTATTTTCAGATCCCAATAATATATATGGATGACATTCTTGGTAATGGCCACTATAACATCAGAAGATGTAATCACATTTTGCATTATTTATTTTCAGATCCCAATAATATATATGGATGACATTCTTGGTAATGGCCACTATAACATCAGAAGATGTAATCACATTTTGCATTATTTATTTTCAGATCCCAATAATATATATGGATGACAGTGACACTGATGAAGAGATGACAGAAAATGATAAAACCACAAGCGAAAATACCGAGAGAAACAAAAACATCCCGACCTTTGACCTCATGACAGATGAAGAGCTAGATCAAGAAACATGTAACCATAGCGACCATATCAGTACGCCGGAGACGCTTGAACCTCCGGTTATAGCTGTTAAAGGAACGGTGGTGTGACACATTGGTGTATTTCTGTCAACTGACTGTGTCCACACACACAAAACCAAAACTATAGTGTACTGGATGCTTATTTACGCGTTTTAATGGCAGTAAACTCTTACTACGTGTACATGTTCAACCTGTGTAAAGTTTAGAGTGTTTAAGCATTTTAAGTCTGGACTTAAATTATTTGGTGTTATTTACATGTATTTATTAATAATTACATTTATTTATTGTCATTTACATGTATTTATTATTCTTTACATGTATATATTAATAAATACATGTATTTATTATCATTTAACTGTTATTATTATTATTACATGTATTTATTAATAATTACATGTATTTATTGTCACTTGCATTTATTTTTTACATGTATTTATTTTTAATTACATGTATTAAATATTATTTACATGTATTTATTATTTTTTACATGTATTTATTATAAATTACATTTATTTATTATTACTTACATGTATTTATTGTTATTAACATGTGTTTATTATTTATACATGTACTTATTATTAATTACATATTAAACTTTATATTATTTTCATCTGATTTTTGGTATACCTATTACGTTATCAGGTAATACATGTTTTAAATTTTATCTTGTAAATCACAATTTCATTTTTTCACTAAAGGAACGTAACTGTGATATTTTCATCATTTATTGTGATTAATTTACCATGTTAAATCATCCATAAGTCTGATCACTTATAAGACGGAGGCCAACATTTGATTCCTCCTCACTATATTGTATAGGAAATGTGTTTTGTTTTATTCATATATTTTCATTGTTTGATCATTAATTATGTCACTTTTAACCATCAAAAGAAAAATCACTTGTATGATTTGTTTTTTGTTAGTTTTGTATTTTAATGTTATAAGATTTTGTTTTCCATCTTTCTTGATGAATTTCTCACTTGGTTTTTCAGTGGTTGTGACACTATGTTTAAAGTTGTTTTTGGTATATCTTTTTATAAAGTTAACATGTATATAATCTGCGTCACGACAAAACCAACATAATGCGTTTGCGACCAGCATGGATCCAGACCAGCCTGCGCATCCCTGCAATCTGATCAGGATCCTTGCTGTTCACTATCAGTTTCTCTACTTGTAATAGGGTTTGTAAGCAAACAGCATGGATCCTGATCAGACTGCCCAGATGCGTAGGCTGGTCTGGATCCATGCTGGTCGCAGACCCATTAAGTTGGTTTTGTCATGACGCGGTTCATACAAATAACACACATTAAGGGAGTAAGTTTGAAAAATACTGGGTGGCTCTAATCTAAAGAACACAAAAAGGTTGTTATTTATAATTATATAGGTAAATTTGGATGGTGATGAGAGGTTCATATCCCATGATGTGGTTAAAATGTCCCATTTACTCTTTTCATGCTCCCCGATAAATTTCGGGGGAGCATATAGTCGGCGCCTTGTCCGTCTGTCCGTCCGGTGTCTTGTCCGGAGCATAACTTGAAAACCCTGGGAGAAAATTTGTTTAAACTTCATACAGTGGTAGAGGGCATTGAGGGAGAGTGCAGTGTCAAAGAACCATAACTCTATTTTGCCCGGTTTTTGAATTATCTCCCCTTATAGAAAAATCTTGTCCGGGACATAACTCTACAACTATAAGAGATATCAATATGAAACTTTGTAGGTGAATAGATCTCGATGGGTAGATGTGCAGTGCATAAGAACAATAACTCTTTAAGTCCTTATTTTGGAGTTATTGCCCTTTGTTAATTTTAACACTTTTAACATTGTCCGGAACATAACTCTAAAACTATAAGAGATATCAAGATGAAACATTGTAGGCAGATATATCTCATTGAGTAGAAGTGCAGTGCAAAAGAACCATAACTCTGTTAAGCCTCATTTTTTAATCATCTCCCCTTTTAGAAAAATCTTGTTCAGGACATAGCTGTAAAACTATAAGAGATATCAACATGAAACTAAGTTGTAGGTAGATATATCTCAATGGGTAGATGTGCAGTGCACAAGAATCATAACTCTGCCTTTCCTAATTCTGGAGTTATTGCCCTTTGTTTATTTTTGCTTTTTGAAGTTGTCCGGGAAATAACTCGGAAACCAATAGAGATTTCAACAAGAAACTTTGTAGGTTGATAGATCACATTGATTAGAAGTGCAGTGCAAAGAACAGTAACTCTGCCTTGCCTAATTTTGGAATTATTGCACTTTGAACTTTTTTCAGGGACATAACTCTGAAACTCAAGAGGTGTTCTTTCCTGTGTCCAAAACCTTTTCGGGGAGGATCACCCGGCTCAAACCGGGTACTTGTTTTTGTTGTTGAGAGAATAATGGTAGCATGTGCTCACTCCACTTCCTGTAAGAATAAATAATTTAGGATGCCATTTTTGAAGATGCCCAGGTGTTTTACCCATTTAACCACTGTTCCATTGAGATTGAATTTTTTTTAAACTTTTTCTTTAACCAATAACAAGGATTTTGTTTATTTGGATGAATATTTTACATGCACACAATTGACGCTGATGTTATTGTTCAAGATATGTTTAAACTACTATATAAGGAGAAACAAAAATGTGATGTTTTAGTTCTTATTTACTAATGATGAAGATTATAACATGATTCACGGCTATAAAGTTTAATGAGTCACCTATTTAAATATATGACTATCATAATTGATAATTTAATGCATAATTCTTGTGATTTATCAATCTCAAAGGTTACTAAGAAGTTGTTTATGAATGCATGATGTTCATATTTTTAACAACCTTTCATGTGCTGAATATATCTCCTGGAGTTTTGAATGTTGAACCATCCTTTCGTAGTTTAAAGATTTCAATATCAAAACACAAAAATTGAGCTACCAACAGCCAGCCTACACAGATGTTCAGATCAGTTCAAACATGTGGCAAATATAATCAGTTTAAACACGTGGCAAATATAATCAGTTTAAACAATTGGCAAATATAATCAGTTCAAACACAAGGCAATTATAATCAGTTTAAACACGCGGCAAATATAATCAGTTTTAAAACATGCGGCAAATATAATCACTTTAACCACGCGGCAAATATAATCACTTTAACCACGCGGCAAATATAATCAGTTTAAACACGCGGCAAATATAATCAGTTTAAACACGCGTCAAATATAATCAGTTTAAACACGCGGCAAATATAATCAGTTTAAACACGCGGCAAATATAATCAGTTTAAATACGTGGCAAATATTATCAGTTCAAACATGTGGCAAATATAATCAGTTTAAACACGTGGCAAATATAATCAGTTTAAACAATTGGCAAATATAATCAGTTTAAACACGTGGCAAATATAATCAGTTTAAACACGTGGCAAATATAATCAGTTTAAACACGCGGCAAATATAATCAGTTTAAACACGCGGCAAATATAATCAGTTTAAACATGTGGCAAATATAATCAGTTTAAACATGTGGCAAATATAATCAGTTTAAACACGCGGCAAATATAATCAGTTTCGGTTTCAGCAGGTTAAGGGTTGGCTAGATATTTGCACCAATTTTACCCATTTTTAAGGGTTGGCTAGATATTTGCACCAATTTTACACATATTATTAAATGTAGCATTTTATCAAGCCATTCCTGCAATGTTCAGTTTGCTCAACTTTAATACAAATTTGTTTTGTACCACATTTTATTTTTTTGTAAGAAACAATTTTATATTTGGATCTAGATTATCATAGTTGTTTTGTACATACTACATACTTAGTACACTTTGCTCATTGATTGTTTGTTAAGCACTTGTAAAAATGATGTGCGAGATTGTTACTAGGTTAAAATTTTTTAATTACTTTTTGTATGCATTTTTATGGCTTTTTTTTACATGAAATCAGAGAAAACAGGAAAAAAGCTGTTTGTATATTTACAAAACTGTAGTGCTTGAAATAGTCTAAATATGTAACTGTGTATTTTGATTAAAAATTGTAAAAGAAAATGTAACAGTACAAGTCAGAGTTGAGTTCCACTTAAACAGATTGGACAACTATGTATGTTATGAAAGAAAATGAAACAGTATAAGTCAGAGTTGAGTTCCACTTAAACAGATTGGACAACTATGTATGTTATGAAAGAAAATGAAACAGTATAAGTCAGAGTTGAGTTACACTTAAACAAATTGGACAACTATGTATGTTATGAAAGAAAATGAAACGGTATAAGTCAGAGTTGAGTTCCATTTAACGGAACGGATAACTATGAATGCACTAGCGTTATATTCCGGGATATTGATACACCAGAAATTGTAATTATGCCATAGCATGTTTATTTATGGGTTGTGTGCAATATTATTCTTTAGAATCTCATACGTAATATTATACATGACATGTATTATATTGAATCTTTAATCTTAAAATATATGAGCTGCGCCATGATAAAACCAACATAGTGCGTTTGCCACCAGCATGGATCCAGACCAGTCGCAAACGCACTATGTTGGTTTTGTCATGGCGCGGTTCAATTATGTACAATCCAATTGTTTTAAGAACATTTAATTTCAAAGACTCTTGAATTTTTCAACAAATTCCTAATGATTCAGGAAAGCTAAATGACTAAGGGGAGTTTCCATAATTATGGCATGCATTTTTTGTTGTTTAATGAATACAGTTATTGATTGATGATTTGTTTACCAGTGATTTTTCTAGGGCTGTCATTGAATATCGCAATATCGATATATCATCAATATTCATCATCCGATACAATATCAATACACAATTTCAAATATCAATACAAGCTAAAATTTATTTATTTCTCTTTATGAATATACCTCTTTTATTTTGCCTAAAAAGAGGTCACTTTTTTCAGTTTTCTTGGCTAACTTGAACTTTAAACTCTGTTTTCAAATATGTCAGTGACAAAAATAACAGAAAAAAAACAACAAAAAAACTTTCTGTTAGTTTGTAGTATTTATAATGTCTTATACAGGCATGCATAACACCATGATCCCAATTTATAACACATATTTAAATGTTTTTCATTGTATCTACTGTCAAAGTTGATATATTGATATATCATCAATTTATTTGTCTCTCGATATATCGATACAAAATTTTACATTAATGACATATCTAGTTTTTTCTGCATCTTTTATTTAAGAAAATAAATTTTATTGGTTGTTTTTACACTGTAATATTGTAAATTGCGATATTTTTATGACATTTTCCATTTAGAGAGAAATATCCGTCAGCTGAAACTTGCATTGTGACATTGTGAAATATGACAATTGCATCCATGTAATGTAGTATCAGTATTGGGTAGAGTGAAATGATAAAATTTAGTTCTTAAAGAAATGATAGTAAAGAGTTGGGTGATATAGTTTGTTTGTGAAATATGACATTATTATGAAAAGAGAGGGATAGTAAAGTATATTTGTGAAATATAACATTATTGGGAAAAGAGAGGGATGGTAAATTATATTTGTGAAATATGACATTATTGGGAAAAGAGAGAGTAATAAAGTATAATTGTCAAATTGAGGAAAGAATTTCAAAGTGATGGTAGAGTTTGTTTGTCCGTAAACTTTTACTTTAAATGACATCTCCTCATAAACCACTAAGCCAATTTCATCAAAACTTCACAGGAATGTTCCTTTGGTGGTCACCTTTAAAAGTTGTTCAAAAAATTTAATTCCATGCAGAACTCTGGTTGCCATGGCAACCTAAAATAAAAACTTTAAATATCTTCTTTTAAAAGACCATAAGAGCTAGAGCTTAGATATTTGGCATGAAACATCTTCTAGTGAGTGTCTACAAAGTGTGTTCAAATAAAAGCCCTGGGGTCAGAATTGGCCCCGCCACGGGGGGTCATTGATTTTCCCTATATGCATATAGTAAAAACTTTTTTTTTTTTTTTAAAGAACCCAAAGAGCTAGAGCTAAGATATTTAGCATGAAACATGTTCTAATGGGTGTCTACCAAGTTTGTTCAAATAAAAGCCCTGGGATCAAAATTGGCCCCGCCCCAGGGGTCATTGATTTTCCCTATATGCATATAGTAAAAACTTAAAAAATCTTCTTTTAAAGAACTCAAAGAGCTATGGCTAAGATATTGAGCATCAAACATGTTCTAATAGGTGTCTACCAAGTTTGTTCAAATAAAAGCCCTGGGGTCAAAATTGGCCCCGCCCCAGGGGGTCATTGATTTTCCCTTTATGCATATAGTAAAAACTTAAAAAATCTTCTTTTAACCCTTTCCCCCATGAGCATATTGTGAAAATGGCCGTTTTCACTGAAAAGCCTCCTGTTACAAGTTCAAACTGCTATGAAACTATGACAAATGCTTCAATACTAATCAAACTTGGCACAAGTGTTGACTGGACCATTGCCTTTGTATTGACATGCTCAGTCTTAAATTTCCTGATACCATGGCAAGGAGGGGACATCTCAAAATTGCCAAAAATCACTATTTTGCCTCGATTTTTTTCATCAAAATTTATTTCAAAGTGCTGCAACTTCTCAATGGATTGAGATAGAGTCAAAGGCTTTTCAGCGTTGGTTAAAAGTTACATTATGATCGACCTGGGGTCATTTTTAGCCTCTCACAAGTCCAAATTTTTCTTGGCGATGAGGGGGACTCCGCCACCCTTCAAACCCCTCTAACAGAAGGGGGCACATCCCCCTTCTGGCAACCCCCTGATGTATCTTTTGGATGGGGACGCCGCCGAAAAAGTGCTCAATTTTTTTAGCAACATTTCTCAAACGAAAACTTATGTTTGGGGCCCAAATAGGACATTTTTTAACTATTTGAGGCCTTAAAAAAGGGGGGGAGGTCGAAAGTGCGTTGTTTCGCGTATATATTTGGTAAAGGGTTAAAGAACCAAAAAAGTTAGAGCTAAGATATTTAGCATGAAACATGTTCTAATAAGTGTCTACCATGTTTGTTCAAATAAAAGCCCTGGGGTCAAAATTGGCCCCGCCCCGGGGGGTCATTGACTTTCCCTATATGCATATAGTAAAAAGTTAAAAAATCTTTTTTTAAAGAACCCAAAAGCTAGAGCTAAGATATTTAGCATGAAACATGTTGTTCTAATGGGTGTCTAACAAGTTTGTTCAAATAAAAGCCCTGGGATCAAAATTGGCCCCGCCCCGGGGGGGTCATTGATTTTCCCTATATGCATATAGTAAAAACTTAAAAAATCTTCTTATAAAGAACTCAAAGAGCTATGGCTAAGATATTTAGCATCAAACATGTTCTCATAGGTGTCTACCAAGTTTGTTCAAATAAAAGCCCTGGGGTCGAAACTGGCCCGGCCCCAGGGGTGTCATTGTTTTTAACTATATGTGTATAGTAAAAACTTTAAAAAAATCTTCTTTTAAAAAGCCCAATGAGCTAGAGCTTAGATGTTTTGCATGAAACATCTTCTTATGGGTGTCTACCAAGTTTGTGCAAATAAAAGCCCTTGGGTTAAATTGGCCCTGCAACGTTGGCGTGGGGGGGGGGGGGGGGCTTTATACAGGTGAGCGACCTCAGGGCCATCATGGCCCTCTTGTTTTTTTTTACAACCATGATAAGTATATAAATAATGTTCTGAATATCTCATAAATTAAGTTAATTGAATTAACTTAATTTATGTGGACTTTTAACTTTATATATTGGGATATATATTAAGTAAACAACTCCTAGCATTAAATTACTATTTGTATACATGTTTAGTTTGTTAGGGTTGGTAAGGATGAAATACTGTATCTGTTTTGTGTAGTTGGAGGTACTTATCTGAAGTTTGACTGAGAGGCGAGAAGTTGCCATTGCATTTAGATGATTGAATTAACTTGTGACAGTATTAAAGAAACAGAGGGATGATAGAGTTATTTGTCAAATTTAACATTATTGGGAAAAGATCGAGATGTTTGAGTTCATTTTTAGATTTTGACATTCAAGGTATGTGCACTATGACTTTTAAAATCATAAAATGTGATATTAATTTTAAATGTTATGTGACATTTTTACCCTTGTAATGTGACATTCACCAGTGTTATGTGACATTCATGTTTTAACCTTCAGGTTGTGTTGATGGTCATTACTGTTTTTGTGTTTAAATGTATCAAAATTATTTTTATTTCAGTGTTTTCTTCTTTTAATTGAGAATAAATTTAACATTTATGTATATAAATGAATTATGCTTGTAATATTTTAAATGATTGTACACCACAACATTACAATGTTGATGATGCTGTTTTTGAGTAATAAAATATGAAAAGTTCAATGTCTATTTTATTGAAGTTAAAAATTGTATTGAAATTGCTTACAACATCTTTCTCCCCCTCTCTCCTTTCTTTTTCTCTCGTTTCAACCTCTACCCCCTCCTTAACTTTCTTTCATCTACCCCCTCCTTAATTCTCTCGTTCCAACCTCTACCCCCTCCTTAATTCTCTTGTTTCAACCTCTACCCCCTCCTTAATTCTCTCGTTTCAACCTCTACCCCCTCCTTAATTCTCTCGTTTCAACCTCTACCCCCTCCTTAATTTCTCTCGTTTCAACCTCTACCCCTCCTTAACTTTCTTTCATCTACCCCCTCCCTAATTCCCTCGTTTCAACCTCTACCCCCTCCTTAATTCCCTTGTTTCAACCTCTACCCCCTCCTTAATTCTCTCGTTCCAACCTCTACCCTCTCCTTAACTGTCTTTCTCTCATTTCAACCTCCATTTTAATTTTAAAGGGACTCCACTGAGGTTTAAAAGAATAAAAAGATAACCATTTGAATTTCTTACATAAATGAACTGGGGCACTTTAAACAGAAATATATGCAAAGATAGTTAAAAAATATACTTTGAAATAATTGAAAATGGTATTGTTATGCTTTTCTTAGCCCGATTTAAGTGAAAAGCTTTTAAACCTTTTTCATTTTGGGTCATTTTTTTACAATTTTGAATAATTATTCTGGAAAAACGAAGTGCGCAATGATCTGAAACTTTGCACAAAGATTAGTGGTCTAAACCTACATCAAATGGTACATTTATCTAGAAAAATATTTTCAGTCCCATCGTGTCAAAAAACCTCGGTGGAGTCCCTTTAATATTGTTTCAACCTCTATCCCCTCCTTAACTCTCTCTATCTCTCTTGAATCAACCTCTCCCCCCTCCTTAACTTTGTCTCGTTACAACCTCTTCCCCCTCCTTAACTTTCTCTCTCTTGTTTCAACCTGTCCCCCCTTGTTAATTTTCTCTCTCATTCTAACCTCTACCCCCTAAACTCTCTAATTTCAACCTCTTCCCCCTCCTCAACTTTCTCTCACTCGCTGTGATTTGAGTGCCAGGCTTAGTGATTGCTACTGAATTGGAAATATAAACATTGCAATGTTTGATTTACCATTTCCTAGAGGAAGGCACGTCCTTTCACAGTTATTTCAATAAATATTATTTCCTCAAACAGTTTGTGTGGTAAACAAAATAATTTTCCTAAGAATCATTCCTTTGAAGTCTATTCAAAATCCACCTTTAGGTTTAGGAGGAGATGTTAAAGAAATTATGGATAATGACGGATGACATACACAATGCCATTTCAAAAACAAGAATGTAATAAATTATAATCATTTATTCATAGGATGTGGTTATTTCTATATACTGAAGTCACTTCAATTTACTCACTTTAACTTCAGGGTAGCTATCTAATTTCCTTGTGGGAATAAGATCAATATCACATGCTTCTTGGTCAAAAGATCTCTTTTGGCAGTGTGTTTTGTGAAAGGGCATGGTAACTTCAGCTTTGTATCGCTCAAGATTATCATCACCAAGTAGTCTGTGAAAATTTGCTCGATAATTTTTAAAATCATCAATCAATCCAGTGCTTAACAACTTGCAATTCAAAACTAACCAGAGAAACATTATGCGTTCGACAAAAATGTTCTTTTTAAACAGGACCAGTGAAGGACATCCAAGAAGAACATCATACTCACAATCATACTTAAAGACCACTAACTTTCCTGTATTGATTCCTATACCAGGAATCAAATAATTTTGTAATTTTCCAAAGTTCTTCTTATGCTGTAAAAAAGAAAAAACAATTGTTTTTGCAACCATCTGTGCACATGAATTATCCGAAACTTTTTCATCTGACTTTACTTCATTTGAGGACACTGAAATATCGTCTTCAGTTGACTCTCTAATAAAGACAGGGAGTTCTTTCTCATCCTCACTTTTGATAAGAATGTCAACTTTTCCATGCCATCCATCCTGCACACCTAAAAATTAAGAATATAAATTAACTACAGTAGAACATCGGTGAGTCGAAGTTGGAGGGACTCAAATGATAGTTCTTACTGTTTACATGGACTTTCAAATACCGCTACGGCCATTAAAATAGTAACGATTGAAGCATTTTTTTTACACATTTAAATGCATACAAAGGCTGTTTGAACACTCGGCTGTGTAATTAATACCTGTCACTAAAGTTGATCAGAAATCGTCTTCGCGGCCAGAACAGGTGTGAAAAATGTCTCGAGATCGAAGGTGTTTGAATAATCGAAGGACTTTGAATGATTTGTGGTATATTGTACTAGATTTATTCTATACGGACCACGAAAAAACTTCGACACATCGAAACATTCGACACATAAAATCTCGATTCATAAATATGTTTTTATAAGGAATATATAAGGGAAAAAATCGGGACTTTCATTTTACTTCGACACATCGAGAAAATGGACTAATCGAAGTTCGACTCATAGAAGTTCTAACAAACTTAGTGACAGTTTCATGTATTACACTCTGATGTTAGGTGTATGTTTCTGTCCTAGAAGTTTTGCATAGGCTAACCTGACATACTAAATTTATCAACTTTTATGAAATTAACTCCCTTAGATACTAATAATTGATTATATTTTAAGTTTTAAGAGATGAGAGAAAAAATAAGGGAAACAAGAGCCATGTCAACATGTCCATCCCCCGCCGAATGTGTTTGCTCATTGGAAGAATGTATATGTAGTAGAGCAGAATAATTCCATTTTAAGAGGTCTTTTGGTAATGAAAACTGATGGCTATAGTGATTACAGATTTGAAACCTATGTGAATACTGATGGCTGAAAATAACAAAGGGCAATAACTTAAAAATAATGCAGGGGAGGTTATCATTCTTGTGTGCTGCATCCCTCCTCAGTAAAATCTATCCACCTATGAAGTTTCAAGTTGATACCTCAAATACTTTTTGAGAAAAAAATTGAATTGAAAAATTAAGTATGAAAAATAATAACAAAGGGCAATAACTCAAAAATTATGCAGGGTAGAGTTATCATTCTTGTGCACTGCACACCTCCTGAGTGAGATCTATGCACCTATGAAGTTTCATAATGATACCTCAAATACTTTTTTGAGATAAGCTCCGGACAAATAGTATGAAAAAGACCAAAGGGCAATAACTCAAAAATTGTACAGGGAAGAGTTATCATTCTTGTGCACAGCATTTCTCCTCAATAAAATCTATCCACCTATGACATTTCATGTTGACATCTCAAACACTTTTGAGTTATGCTCCACTCGGGTGAAAAATTAGGTATGAAAAATAACAAAGGGCAATAACTCAAAAATTATGAAAGGTAGAGATATCATTATTGTGCACTGCACACCTCCTAAGTGAGGTCTATGCACCTATGAAGTTTCATGTTGATATCTCAAAGGCTTTTTGAGTTATGATCTGGACAAAAATAAATTTTGAAAAATAACAAAGTGCAATAACTCAAAAATTAGGCAGGGTAGAGTTATAATTCTTGTGCACTGCACTCCTCCTCAATAAGGTCTATCCACCTATGAAGTTTCAAGTTGATACCTCAAATACTTTTTGAGATATGCTCTGGACAAACATGTCGGATGGAAGGACGGACGAATGAACGGACGGAAGGATAAAAAAACAGAAGGACGGAAGAAGACTATTTCTATATCCCCCGCCACCTTTCGGCGGGGTATAATTAATGTTTAAACAAAGAGGATATCCATTTATAACATTTGTCCAAAACTATATAAACTGTTTTATTTAAACTATAACTGCCACTGTCATGGCGTGAATACCCCCGCATACCACTTTGTCAGAATCAACAGTGGCCATGTAGAGCTCAAGGACAACGTCCCTGTCAAATCTGAGCCAGTGCATTCTAAGTTTTGTATTCTACGTTCAAATGTGAAAATGTCAAAATCAATACACTGTGGACAGGCATTCTTAAGCAATTGATGGGAAAATTTCTTTTAGTTGACCTTTGACCCAGTACCCTCAAAATCAAAAGGGGTAATCATGACTAACCTCCATGCCAAATATGAAGACTGTGGGTCAAAGGAATCTTAAATAATTGGGCGGACAAGCTTTTTATAGTCAAGGCCCCTGTGACCTTGACCTTTGACCCAGGGTCCCAAAAAATCAATAGGGGTCATCCCGGGTGTAGATTTTCCAGGGTAAGCCTGGAAGAGAGGCTGGTAAACCCTGGAAAACTATGGAAAAGCATGGAATTTCACGGAAATTCATGGAAAATTGGTATTTTTTCCAAGCTATGTTGATTTTTTTGTCCAGCCATTTCCAGCATTGCTGGAATAGGCTGGAAATTGGCTGGACATTTGTGGTAAAAGCCTGGAAAACCATGGACTTTACTTCCATGTAGCATGGAAAGTGGAACTTAGATTTTTTTGATGCTGGAAATGTGTTAAAGTATACTGGAAAAAACTTGTAAAAATTACAACAAGAAATCTTACTTTATATATTCAGCACAATATTGTGAATTTACGAAGAAAATATAAAATCATCATTTATTTTAATGCAAGTTACTGTAAATGATTTGAAATTTGACACTTTATACTTTTTATGAATTTGAAAAAGGGTATCTCAGGAAAAAGGTCTATGCTAAAGACATAAATGAATTGATTGTTCAAAATACATATTATTATTTAAATAAATCTACATGAAGTTATGTACAATAAAATAATATCCATTTAATTACAGGCATTAAGTTTAACTATAGATTAATTTAAGTCTGTGATTAAATCATTCAGACACTATAATAATCAAGATGGGATTGCATTGCTTGCCATTTTTAAATTGTAAGAATTCATGTTTTTGGATAACAATAAATAAATAAACAAACAAAACAAAACAGTGCATGAAAGAATATGGAACAGAATTAATGCATTTATTCTATCTTGCTTGATGACATTGGAACTTGCATTATGCTTAATTCCATCTTGCTTGATGACATTGGAACTTGCATTATGCTTGATTCCATCTTGCTTGATGACATTGGAACTTGCATTATGCTTAATTCCATCTTGCTACATGACATTAGAACTTGCATTATGATTGATTCCATCTTGCTTTATGATATTTAAACGTTGCATTATTCTGGATTCCACTTTTCATTATTTCATTCAAACATTTCGTAGTGACCAATGCTTTCATTGAGTGATAACTATTAAACTGGAACGAGCCATTTGGAATACTAAAATGTTAACGTCATATACCGTTATGTATAAGCTACCTTTCTTCATGCTCTATACAAACCATTTACGGTTTAGTTTTTCTTGTATTACTTTTATGTAGAAGTCATTTAAAATTGACTATTTTTTGTTCCCTGATGGATTTTGTTAAAATGTGACTTATTTGATTTACAGCTCGCATGGCGTGATTACTATTAGCTTTCGCTTATAACCATTATTCAGTGTTTATGCTCAATAAAGCTCGGTGTCTGAGGCTTTGTGGATTATGTTTGATCATCTTACATTATGATAAACAATTTAAACAATGTCTAGCGATTTGTGAACTGTTAAGGGGCGAGAACTCTGTTATCGATATCAACGGATTTTTCCATGATTCGCCTATCATCGGAATTTTCCGTACATGTATATATTACGGAATACCGTTTGGGCCATCGTGGTTATACGTTAAAATACAGAGGGCGACAATGCTATAAATACGTACCAAGCGCTTAATTCATAAATTGCAGTGGAAAGAATATAAATACAGGTAGTAAGGATTATGCAATATAATTTTATACATGTATATGTATACAGTCTAATAGAAAAAATATGCTCGTAAACAGTTATTCAATGGGGCAGTTATACGTACAGTGGCGGATTCAGGCCTTGGCTTAAGGGCTGCACCTACCCCCAAAGACACGTTGATGAGCTGTGATGGAATATATACGTGTAAGTTTCATGCAAAAGTGGTCATAGTGTATTCCCTTATCAAAACATATAATGCTGTCATCCAGTTGTTAAGCACCTGCCCAGGTATTGCGATTGCGAAGGTCTTTATCTAATGACTTGGGCATTAAAAGCAAAAGTTATTAATTGGCCTTTTAACTTAATGAATGTCTCAGAGTCACTAATAGTGGCGAATATGTATATAACACATTAAATATACATGTATAATAAGGAAAGAAGGAAGTTGTTTATTTTTGTGACATGTGCATAGTCAATTATAAATGTTGGGCATATGTGTGTCTGATTATAGATCAGACATCCCGCACACACCACCACATTCACATACATTTGTGCTAAAAGATATACTATGCACATCTTTCAGTAATGTATTTTTATCACAGAAATTTATTGAAGTCTATAAAATTCTTACTAAATATGTTTTATTTAAATAAAAACACATGATACACATAATGTATAGGAATCTGCTTTCCTTATTACGGGTCAAGTAAAGTTGTGCCTGTCTTTAAAAGAAACTTGCATATATATTTTTGTAATAACACTATACATGAATATTCATACTGCCCACTTACAGTGTAAAGGATTTAAAGCACAATTTTTGTGTGAAGCCAAATTATATTTCTTTTATTTTACAAAAAAAAAATCAAGTTTGTACTGTACTAAGTCGTGGCCACGAGTTACTAAGTGACATGTGTGTGTTTTTATTTATCTCGTGCGCACGAGATACTGTGTCGTGGCCACGAGTTACTAAGTCGTGGCAACGAGATAGTTAAGTCGTTGGAATGAGATACTATATCGTAGCCACGAAATACTATTTAACGGCCACAAGTTACTTAGTCGTTTAAGTCGTGGGAACTAGATAACTAAGTCGTGCAGACGAGATAATTAAATAAGAGTACACCATGATTTTTTAAACTTAGAAAATTTTTAAAAGATTTACGTGTAACATTAATCTTTGAAAATACTGAAGTGTTCACTTTAAACTTAATACATGTCTTTAGGATCATAAGGCCCATAAATCAGACATTAATTTTGACTAAGTTATATCCCTTTGTTGGGACAATTCTATGATAAAATTGGTCATTTTGTACGTACAAAGGCCTGTTAACATTGTTCATACCATAACTTGAGAGGGACTTAGTCCTGGTTTATTTTATTGGGAAGGGACATTGCCCATGGACAGTATATATCCTATAAGGATGTTTGAGGTCACAGGTCAGATAAACATGACACTTCATGTAAAATCCTTGTCTGATGAATGATTTAGAAAGAATAAGCCGTAGTTTATATAACCTAAAAAGATCAGTAGATGACACCTAATAATTTTTAGGCAATTTGGTCAGAAATCAGGGTCACAATGACGCTAAATCTTTGACCAATCAATAACTTGTATCAATGGCACTTTTACGGGCAGGTGAAGTAGGGGCATCCTTGTTAGGAAAATTCATATAAATAGTGCAATTTGATTGGTTATTTATCTCGTTCGCACGAATTAACTTTCTCGTGGCCACGAATAAACTTTCTCGTGGCCACGACATAGTAACTTGTTCCAACGACTTATTTATCTCGTGGCCACGACTTAGTAACTTGTGGCCACGACTTAGTTATCTCGTTCCCACGACTTAATTATCTCGTGGCCACGACTAAGTAACTCGTGGCCACAACATAGTATCTCGTTCCCATGACTTAACTATCTCGTGGCCACGACTTAGTAACCTGTGGCCACGACACAGTATCTCGTGCGCACGAGATAAATAAAAACACACACATGTCACCTTTGTGCCACCTTAAGTTTGATAAAATTCAATTAAATTTATCGCACACGCTCAAAAAGAAGTGTAAACAATTGTATAAGAGGTGATTTGCCACTTGTAGGATGAGTTATTAGAGACATATATAGCATTTTTTTCCACATGCTGGCGGAATCTTCAAAAACACGCACTTTTCGTCTGTCGCATCGTGTTCTCTTGTTTTTCAGTAAATTTTCATGTCAGTCCCCAACTAACACTGTTCTGTATACGCCCCTATATAAAGTGGACGTAACTTTGTTTACTCCACATGCCAAAATACGGGATCATCCGGAAAATAACGGGATGTACCGACAAAGCGACACCTGCTGTCATAATATGAACACAAATTATTGCAACTTGCATTATGCTTACTGCCAACTGCTTAGTGCGTACTGTCACATGCGACTATAATATCGCTATCGTTGTCATCTTTGTTGTCGATGCGCATTGATCATGTATTGCATTATATTTGTAATCAGTGAATATATTGAAGCATATGAATGCTAAGACACATCAAATTCGCCAATTATTGATCAAAATGAATAGTTTATTTTGACATAATGTCGACAATATAAGTGGCAGATTTATAGCAAATTAAAGATACAACTACCATGTTACATATAGTTATAAAGAATGTTATCTTAAATACCAAACATAATACGTTGTCCTTAAAAAAAAGATGCAATTAAATATATACCATAATAAAATATGTGAGTTTGATGGTTTAGTAGGTTGCAATTACATGAAAGTGCATTCAGTAATCATAAGGCATGATAGAATTCAGCAAAACGCAGGTTTTCATTGTCATAAAGAAGTATAGAAGCAAGCATAATGTAAGTTCCGATATCATAAAGCAAGATGGAATAAATGCATTAATTCTGTTCCATAATACCCACTGCGCTTTAAGGTATCCTTGAAGGTTTCCTATGCATTAAAGGACGCGTACTTTGCCGCAAGACATAGCAATGTTGAGCACATAGTACATTATGAATCCTTCAGCTGCCATAAAGTAGTTCTTGTTTCCGTTTCACAGTTTTTCGATGCAATGTTTCTGTCGGAAATGAAAAAAAAAATGTTATGACGGCGTTGTGCATCTACAAGAGATTGAAAGTTTAACTTTTGATTAATATAATTATACTTGGTTTCATTTATTCTGGAAAACTTAACATTTGTACGGAGAACATAGAGGATTAACTTCGCGGCCCTGTTTCAAAGCTCTGTATGAAAATGCGAAGAGTATCTGTTTGCTCACGTGGGCAATGAAAACTTTAAAGGTGCATGAAGATTGGCGGAAACGCATGAGTGTAAAAACTGGCCAAGCAATCTTGATGTGAAATCCTTGAAAACTTTACAGATGTGTTACAAACTGAAGACTTTAAAGGGATACACAGGCAAAATTATCATTTCTTCGTTTTGAAGTTTTCATTCATTATTCTGCAAATGTCCTCAAAATGAATATACTAGACAGTCACAAGAACAAAACTTTTCTCCTTATAAGGAATAAAATGGTTGGTTCCTTACTTAACCCATCTGGATTTCACAATACATTGTAGTTGTCACGGTAAACGTCAACTCAATGATAATCATACAATATCTATAATATCCGTTATTGTAACTTCTAGGGTTTGTTTTAGTCACATGACTTGTTTTAAAACAACTCGGTGGTTCTGTCGGCGTCTAAGTTTATTTTAACATATACGGATATATTTACGCTTCAAACCTAAAATATATAGAATAAAAACAAACATTCATGCTCGGACTTTAAAAAATGTCATTTTAGCGTGGTTTGAGTACAAATGATCTTTTTTATATTTTGTCATTAATTTGCCATAAAGTCCCTTAAATGTGTTGAACATGAAGAAAATGTGTGTAAAAAAAACGAGGACACAAGTTACAAATAAAGAAATTGTCAGCGATTCTGTTTCCAGGTAATATCGATATAGTATAAATTATATAAAAAAAAGCAGATAACTCTTGCAAACATACTGGCACATTCAATAGATACAACACAAGAACGATAAGTATGTCACAAATAGATGACGTGTTTTAACTCTTAAACTATTCATACTATTCCTTTCTCCTATTACAGTTTAAAGCTTCATATCTCCAGATGAGCAGAACCATTTTCAAGAAAATCAACCTAGTAAAAAATGTACTAAAATTTCCAGAAAAGAAAAACTATTCGCAATTTTAGAAATGATTTACATGTCATATGCAGCTTATGACTTATTTTACTATATTTATCACCATACATCTAATGTGTGTCAACGCATTTATTAGTAACATACTTTTTTGCATGCTGTTTAAGCTATATTTGTATTTGGTTTTAAACAAATCTTATGTGCGGTTTGCATTTTTGTTTGCGTGAAAGTAATTTACTTTTTAAAACATTTCAAAAATTTCCTCTAAAATTAACATGAATCTGGAGGCATGCTGTTTTGTATATTGTAAAATGTGAAATTAAATCCATACACGTAAAAATCTTGCACTGTTGCACGGAAAAATGCTCTGTTACATTGAGGGATCTAATTCTGAATCTTCATAAAAGTTTCTTAAATTTGAGGTAGGACAAATATATCAAATCAAAGCACAGAAGGCGCTGAATTTGTTTGGCTCTCAGAATGTAAGAAAGGTGCAGGTTTTGAGATTATATGTTTAGTGCCACCAATGCTTTCCAGCGTTTTAATTGTAGTAAACTGGCTATTAGACTAATTGCAACACTGATATTCAATCCAATGTTTATTTGACTTTAACAATTTAAAAAAATGAGTAACCTTTACATGGATTTGAACTCCAGACCTCTCGCTTCCTAAGCGAGCCCGAAAACCCTTCAGCCACGGTGAATTTATATGTGAACGGCCTGAAGAAAATCATATTATTCTAAATTAGGGCTTGTAACGATTTTAACTGTTGTTTAACACAGATGTAAATAATCCTGGAGCTTACTATAAGCATGTATATTTATAAAGAATCAAACGGCTGCAAGTTCTGTGGTATTTTCTGATCTTTGCAATCTAAATCGTACTGTATATCTGTATGCATTCTCCTGTATAAGTTTATTTTTATGTATTATAATTCCTTTTGTAAGGCACCAGAGTTTGATACATACGGAATTCTGCATAACTAGAGTTGCATCAAAAAATCATTTATGTTTTTTTTTACGACAGCCACACTTTATCTTTGTATATCATGGCTACTTCCTTAACAAAAACACTTTAAAAAAAGAATTTAACAAAAAAAAAAAGTTTCCTCGACTGGGATTCGAACTCGAGATCTCTCATTCACGAGGCGAGCGCGTAGTCCCACTGTAAAAGTTATACACAGTGTGTCTGAATAATATCAAGTCATTCTAAATTTAGAACTTCCATTGCAGTTCGGGTTTGTAATCCTTATTAATTTCGTGGTATTTTGTTCAGGGTAAACCTGTTGTTTATAATTGAAGTAAATATTTTAGCAAAAATATTTCGCCCAAACGGTCCGGCATGTTGAATCTATATATTCCACTACTCGGTTTGTGTAGTATTCGGTAATCAACATGGCTAAAAATAGTATTTTCATTGATAAAATCATATTCATCCGCGTAATTTGTGATTGTGCATTTATTGACAATTCTATAAGCCAACGCTATTGTTTAACTTTAAATGCGTTGTAATTTGTTGGATACTTGTAACAAAATAAAATATTTCTTTCTTTTAAATCGCTAGTTTTTAGCTGTTTTGAGAACTACTTGTTGTTAGGTTTGTAGTAAACTTCTGTGTCAGAGATTGAATGTCCGCTTTGTATTTACTTATTTTCGATCAGAAAATACAATAAAACAATATTAGAAATCTTCCACCATTCGGGGATTACTTTGCTTGAAAATTGATTGACTACTTTCGGCATTTGCAATTAACAACATTAGACTCTGAAAGTTCGCTACCATTATTTGTTTGGTCTGACGACCCAAACAAATAAAAACCAACACAATTGTAAATATCAACACTTGTTCAGCTTTATTAGCTCTAACAGTTGATAAATAACAAAGGAAATGATGTAAACGTACTAAATAGACTTTTACGTTAATAGTCGCCACATGGCGCGTGAAAGAAACGAAACAACAGGTTTGATATATCCGATGATTCTATGATGTACGGGTCATATGATACCTCTGGTTCAATGATGCCATGGGTTCTATGAAACAACAGGTTTGATATATCCGATGATTCTATGATGTACGGGTTATATGATACCTCTAGTTCAATGATTCCATGGGTTCTATGAAACAACAGGATTGATATATCCGATGGTTCTATGGTACCACGGGTTCTAAATCAACCAAGGGTTCCAAAATACCACTGATTGTAATTAATACCACAAGATATATAGTATCAATTATGGCTCTATGATACCTCGAATTCCATGATATAACGGGTGGTATGACACCACGGGTTCTTTGATACAAAAGTACATACTGTGGGTTCTTTTTAACCACTGTTTTAATGATACAACGCATTCCGTGAAAAACAGGCTCAGTGAGATACTACTAGACCATTTCAATGATACAAAGGGTTATATAATATATTACATTTTAAGAAACCATGTGTTCTATGATAAAATGGGTTTTATAATAACATTGGTTCTATGATATAATGAATTTTATGATACAACGGGCTCTTTGACACCAAGAGTTCTATTTTGTTTAAATGGGTATCATGACACTCAATGGGTTCTATTTTAAAATATTGTTTATGACCCAACGTATTCTATGATAAAACGGGCTAATGATATCGCGGGTTGATTGAAATATCGGGTTTTATGAAATAACGTACCTTATGATATCACGGGTTGTATGAAATATCGGGTTATATGAAAAAACGGACCGTATGATATCGCAAATTGATGAAATATCGGGTTATATGAAAAAACGGACCGTATGAAATCGCGGATTGTATGAAATATCGGGTTCTATGAAATAACGGACCTTATGATATTGCGGGTTGTATGAAATATCGGGTTCTATGAAATAACGGACCGTATGATATCGCGGGTTGTATGAAATATCGGGTTCTATGAAATAACGGACCGTATGATATCGCGGGTTGTATGAAATATCGGGTTCTATAAAATAACGGACAGTATGATATCAAGGGTTGTATGAAATATCGGGTTCTATGAAATAACGGACCGTATGATATCAAGGGTTGTATGAAATATCGAGTTCTATGAAATTACGGACGGTATGATATCAAGGGTTGTATGAAATATCGTGTTCAATGCGAAAATGTCAAAATAGCTCAATGCGAACAAGCGGTAACACAACAATGCCAAAATTCGACAATGCGAAAAGCGAAATTACGACAGATGAAATGCACATAGCCAACAGATTTCTCGTGTCATATTGTCGCCCTTCGTCTTTCATTTCTTCCTTTTTCGCCTCGAAAATCCGATAAAGCGAAAACTCGAAGAGACGACAAATCAACTTTTGTTGTCCATTCGTGTTTTCGCATTTTGGAGGCAAAGAAGTGAAACAAGAAATGGTATAAATCAGCCACCATAACTATCAGTATCCTTAACAGACGATTAGTCAGTGTTGTAGTTTTCTGGAATTTTTTATTCTGTAAAATTACCGAGAAATCGCTAGAATTACAGGGAAGATTGTCTCAATGGTGCTAACTATGAGGAATGTTTGCAAACTGATGACAGAGATATAGAATCCAGGTCATCTAGGGATCTGGTTATAAATATTTGTATTAAATTTTTCTCTGGTTGTTCTCCTGGGAACTCAGTTCAAGGAAACACCCGTGAAGTATCTCTATACTCACAATGGGTCAGATTATGTTACATTTTTAGACGCAGGTATTGCGACATGTTTTCTTTTGCTTAACCTATCTCTATAAGTACTTTCATAATTCAGCCATTTTGACTTGTTTATAATAATACTTTATTGTTTTGCGAGCTTGTTTGTATCTTAGTACTTTTATTAATTGTAAAACCTATATGTAAGTACTTTATGATTTCTTACATCTTGGTACTTTTATTAATGGACCAGCTTTTTTACGAAACCTATTTCTAAATACTTGCATAATTCAGCCAGTCTGTTTGAATGTATCAAAATACTTCATTGTGCGGCGAACTTGTTTGTGTGGTTCTGATATATATTTCGTAGTAAATAATGCCAACATATTGCAGACACATCATAATACTAATATTTCAAATACTTGAAATAAGATATTCAAATATTTTTATAGTATTTTCAATAGCCACTAAATACATAAAAGTAAAAATAAATGTAAGAATACCTTGAAAATATTATTTTATCAACTTCTGTTAATCTTTCAACGTTATCCAGGTAACTTTTATAATAAAATCATTATATCATGAACTTTCTTTAACAAATAGTTTTTATCATAACAAACTAGACACACCCTGTCCTAATGCCTTGTTTACCTTTTGGTCAAAAGGATATAATGAAGTTTTATGTTAATACATCGTATTGACATAAGCTAATACCGGTATTCTAGACAAAAACAAAATATTAAACTATATACAAATGGCGATGAAATAACTACTGCATAAACCTAAATAAAATATATATTCCCAAGACGTATCTTGTAGATACCTTCATCTGCGTACGTGTTGTGGCAAAAAGTAATATATAAAATACAATGTATTATAATTGGCAATGAATTAGATTTATGAAATATAGTGCATTGCAACTTTAACCAATGGCAGCGAACAAAAATTAAACATTACAAATTACAAGGTCTATCATCACAAAAATATGTACAAGTATAAAAGAAAATGGTTTAATACACTATATTTCTTAATTGAGGTTTTTATATCTATGTAGCTTTAAGGTCTTTACTTCTTCAATTTTGTAAATAAAGCACCAGTCAAGCTTCGGACGAAAGTAAATATGAAAAAGAACAAGGCAATTAAACATAATTATGCATATCAAAGTAGTGTGTCTGAAGTACTAATCATTTTTGCGTTCTATTCATCTGTGTAATTTATGCAACTTTTCCCGTTATGTTCCGCATCATCATTTTATTCACTAAGTGCAAAGGCCAGTAACTCCAACATTAGGCAATAGAGAGTTATGTATCTTCAACACAGCACTCTTTCTCAACAAGAAGATATGTTCATTTGTTAATTTTTATGATGTTAAATCCGATGTTTTTTACGTTATGCTTTGGACAAAAACTAAATAAAAAAGTACAATAAGCAATCAGTCTAAAATTTAAAAAAGTTACTGTTCTTGGGCACTGCACATTATCTTTATCAGATTTATATGATAGTCGAAAAAAAGTAAATTTACACGGCTAGCTAGTCGAACGGACAGACAGGATGATTCTAGTATACAGACACATTAAAACTTCACTGAGGCTATAATGACTAATAAAGGTGATTGTATTTTTGAAGAATATTGGGGTGTGTAAAACAAAAATATGTATCTTTGTAAATGATAAAAATTCGTATATTGAACTATATATAAAGAAATGGAAACTCAGAAAAATTAACAAAAAGGACATCGCTGAACTGAAACCCATCGTTATAAGAGCAAAATGAATAGATAACGAAACAATACCTTAAAACAAAATGTGTTAGCTTTAAGCCGTTACCTTTAAAGGACAATATCTTAAAAGATGTTCCCTTAAAGTCTATAAAAATGGAAATAGAAATAAATTCCGACTGCAATGCATGATTTGATCAAAATGCTACAAACACAATATCAAAACAAAATATCAAAAATGGAAGATCTAAATGCAAAGACTATCATAGGAAAAGCTTTTATAATTTGATCAAGTAGTTTCCGAGATGACGCCGTTTGAAATCATTTTAAGCCACGGACGGCTAAAAGCTCACCATGAGTACCCTCAAACTTAGGTGATCTAAAACACAGGACATACAAGTTGTCATTTATAAATGTAATCAAAATGTTTCAATCAAATTTAAACAAAATATATTATGATATAGATGACTAAATCTCTAATAAAATGTATTATTTGCTTAATTAAAAACAAAATACATCATGATTCAGATGTCTAAATCTCTAACAAATGTATTTTTTGCTTAATTAAATAAATAAACCTACATAGTAAAAATAATGGGTGCAATTAATTGAAACACTTTGTATATATATAAACTAAACAGTAGTAGATAATAGGTGCTTAAACTGTTTTACGTCTAACATATCTGTTGCGTATATTCTTAATTAGTGCTATTCTTAAATTAAAACAAAACAGGAAAACAATATATGAAAAAAGTCATTTGTGCACCTTTATATTATTAATTAAACCATTAAAACAACAACATACCAAATAGTGCATTAATTAAAACATATTAATAAACTGATAAAAAGATTAATCACATAGACAAAGGCACATGACTGTAATTTATCCTACTACTGTAACAGTAAATGTCTGTATTATCAGGCCGGATGCAAACATTAGGTCAAATGGTTATCCTATGATGACGTCATATAGTTAAGGGCAATGAAAAATACATGTTGACGGGGGAAAAGTAAAAATGAAACGTTTAAAATGATCTGATGACATGATTGAACATGGTTGTTGTCGGGATGGAGAGGGTTTATCCAGTTTGCTGCAAGAGTAAATCTTGGTTTACTAAAGCTCGCCTAGATAAACTTTCTCACTCACAGTTATACAATAACTTTATATATACATCTATACATCAACTTGAATCGACTTAAGGGCACATTTTGCCTCAGAAATCCATATTTCTTTAACTCTTTGGAAATGTAAAATATGTGTTTAATAATAATGTTTAAATAATGGATAATTGCATTTTAGATGTTTTAAAACTGAAAAAAAATGATACGGAACATGCGGTAATATGTCTTACTAGAAGAAAAATGTAAAAAGTAGTATTTTGACTTCCATACGAATAACTTATTTACTATTGTTTTACCAATTATCAACATATTAAAGATGCAAACAAAAATTCATGTTTACATAAAACAAATGAGTTCGTGTTTCGAAACTGTTATAAATGCCTGTAAAATAAACAGTTTTATTTAGAAATAAAAATAGTAACATTTCTGAAGTTTAATGAGCCTTTAAAAAAACCCATCAAAATGACTAGAACATGGATTTGCAAAAATAAATGAGCACATAATGCCACAGAAATAGAAATTATATAATTATATTTTGTTCATTCTTTAGACAGGTCAAACATTTGTTCAATAATAATTAGAAATGGATTTAGAGTAGAGCTCTAGTCTATGTTAGATGTGAAATGCATGAAATATTTTATCGACCTTTAGTATCTTAATGATCTTTACAATATTTTGTCAATATATTGTTTAACAATTGCGGCATAAATATATGATTGAAACTCTATCGCAGATTGGCTGTCATCTGGACGCCAACATCAGTCGGTAGTTGCTTATCCCTCTATACTTTATGTCCCTTATTTAATAAACCAATACATTTAATTCAATAAGATGTTGTTAAATCAAAAGAGGTTTACAAACGGTATGACAGTAATCCACAAAACATATTTTGAAGGAACTCAGGAATATATTTGACAGCAGCATTGGTGGTAATATCTTTTTACACGTAAATTACCATTTATGGTAAAACAATGCAACAGTTTGCTAGTCTGTTTCGGGTTAATCTATTAATCAGAAATATTATACGAAACTATTTTAGAGCAATTTTCTTTCGTGTATGTTTCTGTAATGCCAGGAACCAGGTGTCAAGTCTTTATATTTTATTCTCGTAGAAGCGTTGTCATCATTGTCACTGTAGTTTTACTGAAGCTTATATTCTGAAAAGAGAAGAAGAAATGATAAATGAGTTAGTCAAAACATTTTGTAACAGTATAGATAGCAGGATTTT
This sequence comes from Ruditapes philippinarum, assembly GCF_026571515.1. Lineage (NCBI taxonomy): Eukaryota > Metazoa > Mollusca > Bivalvia > Venerida > Veneridae > Ruditapes > Ruditapes philippinarum. The sequence continues at coordinate 130,425 of NW_026858058.1, forward strand.
ATTCTAACACCAGTTTTATATTTTCAAAGTAACACCGACGTTTTATCTTCTGGTTTGCCTATGGTACAGTAGATAAACAGTCACTGGATATCTTGTGTTAAGATTTTGGCAGGAGCGGATTTCTAGAGCAAATAAACATACCTTCTGCGAACTGAAACAAATATTTAGGTACGTGCGGACATTCGAGTAGAACCACGGACCTTCCATAAGCTAACTGAAATTAAACTGATGTGCGAGTAGAACCACGGACTTTCCGTCAGCAAACTAAACTGTGAGCTGTAATCCGGATAAAACACGGACATACCGTTAGCATTATTTAATTGAATAACTGTATTAAAGCACGAGCTGATATCCAGATAGAACCACGGACTTTCTGTCAACAAGATGAAACACATGTAAATGATTTAGATTCGAGTAGACATCCACGTTATTTTAGGTAGAACAACCAATGTTTTGCAAATAATATGACAACGCTGAATTTTATCAACCGATTTTCAAAAATAAATAAATAAATTAATGAAAAAAATAAGTTCTGGCTTCCAAAAATCTTTAGTGTTTGCACAATATAATTGCAGTATTTCAAATGAATCGGAACACTTTTACTTTGGTAAATTGGCAAACTGTTAATCTGTTTAATAAATCAACTGCTTAGGAAAAGAATTTAAAACACTAAGTCGGTTAAAATCTATTAGTACGTATTTACAAAATTAAATAAGACGCACGGCTGCGCCGCACCTGACCAATTTAATTTTGTAAATATGCACTTATAAACTTTAACCTATACAAAAGCCGCTTTTTTATATTTCTGTTTTTCATCTGATGCAGCAGCAGACCCGTTACGAAACAAAATCAGATTAACATACGTTGATTTAACCTTTTCATTTGCAATTGCCCTTGTCCCAATTAATTCTTGTGCATTTTGCGCCAAAACTATTATTTAATATCTTCTTTTAACGTGAAAATTACCATTAAAATTGCCTATTTAACTGTGAATTACCACACTAAATACCGTATTCCGGTATATACCGGACAATGCGATTGAATGCCAAAATCTTGCCGTTTCATGCAAAAGATGAACTTTAAAACGTCTAATTCATCTTTTCATACATTTTTAAGTATGATAATGAATGAAAAATGTAAGAATCGGCGGAAAAAGATATTTGTCTATTTTGTGATCACAATTTCTGCAAGCGTCTAGAGGTACTGCTCCAGTCCTGTATTGAGTTAAACCCTTAGAGTCATTTACTATATTTAGAACATCTTTGTTGACATGAATCAATACTGATACTTAAAGAAAAAGTTTATATTTTTTCTTTTGTTTTAGTATACTTAAATACAATTATATTGAATACAAAAGTCAGTAAATAACATTTTTCATTATCTTTAAAAAAGTAAATTATAAACATGTTAGAAGCACATATTTAAAGCTAAAAAATTCAATCATATTCATTATAATAATTTATAGCTTGCGTAGCTGGACCTATTTCTATCATACTATAGATTTCCATTAAAGGTGCTTGCTACTTTAAACACAATCGCGCTGTTTACGTGAAATTTGTCGGCTTCCCACACTAGTTAGTTTACTATTAAAATTCAATGCAGGCATATAGGAAACGTTCAGCACGTCTTAAATACTGCGATTCAGGCGATTGTTGTTGTTTTTTTTTTTGCAAGAAATACGAACACTTTTAATCACTTTCTTTTACGTGCATTTGCCATAAACTATCTGTCTTAAACAACTAATAACTTTTACTATACTACATTTCAGATGTCCTTAACATACTTTGCTTGCGGGACCCGGATAAAAGTTGAAACGTTCATTCACGAAATAGTCACATTTTGCATACTTTCATGGAGATCATTTCCGATTTTACTCTTTAATCGTTATTTTGTATTTTATTGACCTGTCAATAAAAAAGGTAATTTAAAGTCTTACCTTGACACATGAAACTTCTGTTTCCAAAGAAGTTGTTCAAAACATATCCAATCATCCCAATAAAATTGATCTATCACCACATTTAAAGTCTTACCTTGACACATGAAACTTCTGTTTCCAAAGAAGTTGTTCAAAACATATCCAATCATCCCAATAAAATTGATCTATCACCACACAAGTCATAATGGTAAATGTCACAAGAGGTTCTGCATCATAAATAATTTGAAAATTTGATCCAATGCCGCTGAAATGATAAAAAACGCAAATTATATTATTAATGGGGGATTTATGCAAAACGTTCTTTTACTATTTTATATCTACATATAGTTAAAGTCCATGATTGTTCTTATATCACTCGGTTAATTATGATTATAAAGGCTCATAATGACAAGAACAGTTGATTTATAATGAAAAGCAGAAAAATACAAATCTTAAGCTGATAAGATTACAAAGTTTATTTCTGCATCTGAAATAGTGCACAAATTCAATGGTTGCTTTGGAAGTCACTGCTTTCTAAGTCAAAGTAAATGCTTGCTGTGGAAGTCATAGGTTGCTATGGAAAAACAATGGTTGCTATGAAAAGTCAAAAGGTACCTTGTTGTATACTATTGTTGCTATGCAAAGTGAATGTGTGTTGCTATGAAAATCACTGGTAACTTTACAAGGGATAACTATAGAAAATTACAGGTTGCAAAAGAAATTCACTGACTGGTATGGAAGTCACTAGTTTCTATTGCAAAAATATATGGAAAAACCTATGAGCCATTACCCAATCCCCCATGGAGCCCAGCCTTTTTTTACGCCACGGCAATGCTTTTATTAACTTGATAGGGGTACACTAGATAATGTTTTATACCAAAGTTGCATGCATTATCTCTTGTGTTTTTAAAGAAAAAGTGAATGTATGTTAAACGTTTCTTAATTTTTACTCCGGAAAGATTATTTGTTTATTGTTTTAGTAAGATGTTATTGTTATGTCATATATTTAAGGTACGTATTTGTAATTTTATGATAAAGTCTATTTGAGCCGCGTCACGACAAAACAAACATGACCAGCATGGATCCAGAGCACCCTGCGCATCTGCGCAGTCTTATCAGGATCCATGATGTTCGCTAACAAACTTAATAACAAGTAGAGAAACTGATAGCGAACGGCATGGATCCTGATAAGACTGCGCAGATGCGCAGGGTGCTCTGGATCCATGCTGGTCATGTTTGTTTTGTCGTGACGCGGCTCAAATAGACTTTATCATAAAATTACAAATACGTACCTTAAATATATGACATAACAATAACATCTTACTAAAACAGTAAACAAATAATCTTTCCGGAGTAAAAATTAAGAAACGTTTAACATACATTCACTTTAATCTACATTGATTTATAACTTTATGTACATGTATGCGCTGGTTCAAACTATGTTTAATATAGAGGTTGTGACATGCCATTTAATAAACACGTGCCATGTATAGTGTATCTGTTTAAAGTCTATGTTTGTAAAATGCTTCATTGTTATTACAAAAATAATCTTATTCCAGAATAAAAACAAATCATGTAAAATATTTAATTAATGTTGATTTATTTATATCAAATATTTTATTCGATTAAAAGTAAATATAAGAATCGTGTTCACTGTGAATAATCTATTTCAGTTCTTACATATGCATGTATAATAAAATAATAATTAAAGATTAAACATTCACTATAAAATCTCTTACCTGTGAAATATTTCCATATCCTTGTCCAACTTTTATATCCATTAATATCCGTAAAAACTTGTAAAAAACGTCCATGAATTACTTCTATCAGTTTTTTTTTTATCTATAATCAATTGTCAATTAATGTTTAAATTGGAAACGTATATTACATGCATGTCCTAATTGAAGACTATAATGTAGTTCGAAGAACCGCCATTTTGTTTCTAAATGTCCATATTTAAATTGTTTTGTTTATCTAAAATTATTGAAGTAACTTCTTCAATTTATTTCACAATGTTATTTCTTGTCTATTCTTTGCTTTTGAACTCAAATGGCTGCCACTTATCCTCACTTTCTTCTTGTATCACATGAAAAGTTTGTGATCTCCTAATATTTTCTCTAACACGGTCATATTCTGTTTCCGGTTTAATGGCTTTCATCTCTACTGTAACTGACTGCGGCAGATTTTCTAGCACGGAAATAAAGTTCTGTAAACTTCCTGCAGACATTTCTATATACCCCAACTCCACACGTTCAATATTCACCATGTCACGTGACAGTAATAATGAACTTTCATCTAGATTGATTTTCTGCAACTTAACATAAACTAATGACGGTGTTGATATATTTAATTGTAGCCTCGCAGGTAACTTCTCCAAGTGTAACTCTGATAGAGTTGAATGTTGAGACAAGTCCAAGTTCATCAATCTCTTACAACCTTGGCGGCCATGCTCTCTACAGTCTAAGTTCCTCAATATTAACACTTTCATAGCTTTTTGACCGGAGAAAAAATTGAAAAATGTTTCCAGTATTTTGTGAGATAACGTGAAGTAGCCAATATCTAAATATTGTAAGTTTTGACATCGCGCCAAGTTTTCACTGAGGTTTTGTTCATCATTTTTCCATTCACCACCCAACAAAGTAACGGACTGTAAATTGGGAAACAATATCTGACTTATCTGAGCCTCCTTCTTCATGCCTCCACGATAGAAAAGTTTCTGTATATGACTGAGATCTGTGAGAGAGAATAAATCTATAATTTCACGTAAACTGCTGGAAGTATAGAAGATGTCTATATAAAGTGATTTTATGTTGGTTTTATTTTGTTTTGACAAACGTTGTAACTGCCCAATGTGCACCCTGGTGTCCCGGTCAATGAAGAAATCTTGTAAACATAATTGAATATTTTCACTTTCAGGCATTTCTTGTAAACACGACATGAACATTTCCTGTATGCTATACAATGGACTATTGTACATGCTCTCGTCACCTATCCTAGTTCTATATTCGCGTGTTTTCTCGTCTTCATTTATCACAGACATCAATTCATGTGATATTGCACACATCCGGTCAGCATTCATTTTACTTATAAATTCACAAACCTTTGACATGTCCAGAATGTCTTGAACATTTCTACATTTTTCTACAACAATTTTCTTAGCGTCACTTTGAGAACTTATAAATATTGCGGCGAAGAATTCTTGCACTGTTTTGTGGGAAAACGATACTTTGATAATTTCTTTGATTAAAGTTTTACTTCTACTTTCTGACAGTATTCCTGAGAGAAGACTTAATTTCATGTGGTCTGCTTTGAGATATTTGTCAGCAACTGTTCTATCAAATAGTAGCGTGTTTTCTCTATTTTCGTTAAATAATGTTTGGTAAGCTAGTTCTGCTAATGATGTTATAAGGCTGTAAAACTTTTTACAAAATTCGTGACTTTTGAAGTATTCTGGAATTTCACTGGCAGACGATTCACGAGATGGTTGAACTTCCGGGTGTTTCTTTGACGTTCTCGATAATAGAAATTCAATGATATTGGTGTAAATTTCATGTTTTGAATTTCCTATAGGAATGTTGTTGCACCATAGGCAAACTATATACATGAGGAGGAGTGGAATCACTTGCATGTGCTCTAGGCGACGGTCACGTATCACTTTATTAAAGTCCTGTATTTTACTCTTCAATACTCTATCGTTATGGACACCGGTCATTTTCCTTATAGCATTTTCTTCTAGTTTCTGCGTGGAATCTGCACTTAATTGAATCAATTCTACTTTTTTGTTTATTTGACTTGTTTTGAGATTTGAAACTCCGAGCTTCCACGGTCGAGTTGTCGTTAGGATAACACAATTATCACGTACGTACCGATGTGGGATTTTTTCTGTGACTTCGTCACAACTATTTAAAGGGTGAGTCCATTCATCAAGACCGTCCAATATAATCAAGCATTTTTCTCTACGTAAAACTTCATGGATTGTTGCTGAAGGAGGAAGTTTCCTAGTAATTTGCTGTTCAATCATATCGTCAATGTTACAAACATAGGTACAGTCTCTTAATAAAACCAAAAATAAGAACTTAAAGTCAAATAATGTGTTTAACTCGTCATCATTAAAACTGGCGTATTTTTCATCGTGACAATGAGATTGACACCACGTGATTGCAAGATATTTAGAGAAAGCAGTTTTTCCAAAGCCTGCATCAGCTGATAGATAAATTTCTTGCTGATCTGCACTTCCGGTTGAAAACAGGTCTTTCAAAGACTTCATCGGAGTTCTTTCCTCTTCATGACAGGTTAGGGACTTCTGTTTTACAGCGACTAAATCTGGCATTACATAGAACCCAGCTAGAGGTGTCTCTATTTCTTCAAGAAGCGGTGAGAGAGGTATTGAACTACACCTTTTTCTGTAGAATTTAATCAGGTCGCCTTGAAATTCTGAAAAGAGAGCAGAAAAAAAGTTAATGAGTGACAATCTTTCTATGTAATATATAAAATGCTGAGGATGTTTAAAAACTTTAATTTTGCATGGTTTGGATCAGATAACGAAAACGGCGAATAAGAAGTAGATATGTATGTAACACTATATTGTAACACTATATTCAGATGCTATGTTTAACTTTAACAAATTCAATGCATAACTGTAGCTGAAATCTGTTTTAATAATTGCATAAATTCATATACATAACGATTTTTTCCATCGTTATATTAAATACATTGTATGCTTGAAAAAGAAAACAACATTTTACTTCTCCATTAATGTAATCAATACGTACGAAATATATTTGATAATATAAACGTATAACTTCAAAATGGCAATAAGTATCCATATTATGCACATAACAAAATTCACAAATTCCGTGGAAGAGAGGGGCAGGAAGGACGGGGAAGTTACAGTTTTGGGACTTTAAAGTAAATGTCTCAGCAGTCTGATCTATTTTTTCGGAATGTTGATAATTTAATAGTCAAACCTTATATACAGTTAAAATACTGACTAGTTTATAAAATGTTTGTGAAAAAAAGTTATAAAATGTTTGTGAAAAAAAAACACCTAAAAGAAAACTGATTAAAAATATTTTATATGCAGGTCAAATAAGATAGTATGTGTCTATCACGTATTTGGTAATTTTATTTTTGATACAAAACTATTATTTATTCTGGTCTGGACCCTAAGAGCTTCGGTGGTGGGAGTGGACAAGCTGAGTAAGAAAATATTTTCCTGTAAATAATTGCATGAACAGACACCAAGAACGATGTATGGCTCACATATGTTTTAACCGTTTTAAAATCATAAATTTTTACATTAAAAATATGTAAACAAATCGTTATCAAACGGAGGGGGAAATAAAAAGGGGGCAAATTATTACTTGAAACAGGAAGTAATTTCTCCTGATTTCTCCATCATTATAGTTTAGTCTAGCCGGAATTCCTTCCGCTATTATTTCAAAATAACCTCAGACTGTTTGATTTTATTAACCTGTTGCACACAATATATAGATATTCGATAGATTTTTGGCAACGCTCGTGAGGTGTTCGCTATAAAATAAGTTTAAAATTTATTTGTTTCTGTAAAATATTTAAACTGAGCGTGTTAACGCAATAGGGAGAACTACTAGTTTGTTTGTTCTACATTTTCGCAGACACTTTGCCCAATTTACAATTAAAGAATACCTAACAAAAAAAAAGAAAGAGAAAAAGTTATGAAATCCTCTGACCAACAAATCACTCGTATTTAAAAGGCAATCATTCACCCGGATTGATGGATAACATTTAATTCTTATTAAGCTAGTGTAACTTTTCAAGCCCAATAACTTATTAATTCTTATTAACTACTTCATAAATTAACGGAATTTAACCAAAAGTTGGCATCGAAAATTTCAAATTAGTGTGATGTATTCATTTTGACAACAGGTCAATAAAATCTAACTATAAAATTATATCTACCAATTTGTTTTAGATGTAAAACACATTTTGTACTCTTTGATTGAGTTGTTATTAAAATTGGTTATTGATAAAACACATCATCTATCATTCTTGACGAAACAACAGCTGTTTATTAATATATGTGACAAGAAGAACCCCATTACCGTAAACAAGTAAGATCTGTACGACAATGAACCCCCCGAGGCTGACAGTATGTCAGTAAGCTATAAATTTGGCATACGGAAATTCTAGCTTTTAAAAGTCCTCCGGTTAGCTCAAAAGGTAGAACGTTGAACAATGAACCGGGCGACCCGGATTCGATTCCCGGACGGCGCAGCCATTTTCGTTGTGATTGATCATGAAATGAATCTACGGTCATTCACACTGAACCTCTGCTCTGGCACGTACAGAAATTTCAATTCCTTGCGAAAGTGAATGCAACTAGTACTGGTAAACTGCTTGACAGCCTGCCAAGGAACGATGTGGTGGTTGAATAGTGCTCTTGTGAATTCATTTTGGCTTACTGTCGTGACCCGGAGTGAAAACTACCAATACAACCACCTCTAGCTTTTACAAAGTACAAAGTAACCCCCACCATTCTCGTACTCAAATCACTTTCTTCTACTCATGCAAAAATATTTATTTTCATACCACCCGTTGAAAATAAATCCAGTATTCATAGAAAAAAACTTAAATACCCTCAATAAAATAGCATAAACAAGCTAAATGAATTCAAATGCAGTATATTGAATAATTTACTAAAACAGAAAAAAATGAATTGTCGTCTGCTATCACTTCCGGTTGACAATTAAAGACTGTAAAGACATTTTTGAAAGAACTAAAAGTGAACAATTCAAATTTCAATAAACAAAAATCTTACCGTAGTTACCACTGGTATTAAATTATTTGAATGTAAAGCAGGACAAAGAAACAAAGGGAAAAAAAAATTTAAAATGTTTCCTTCACTGTGAATTTAAAGCAGGCTACTGAAACAAACATACAATCCATAAATAGAAATTGATTTTATCCTTTTTAGTACCAAAAAAAGGAAAAGGGTCCCCTAAATTTTTAAAGGGAATAGGGGGCCCCAGGAAACATGGTAATATAGTTTCATTTTGTGGAAAATGGAAAGGGTCCGTTTTTTTAACACACAAATGGGTTTTATTTGCGTTAGACCAATTTTATTTTACGGGAAAACCCCAAACACACAACCCCAAAACACACACAATGCGCGCAAAGAAAAACACGCCCCCACACAGCAAAAGTCTTATTTTGCTAAGTTTGGATTTTCACGTTTTGGGAAACCCAAAAAAAATTTGGAAAAAAGAGCCGTGGAGGGCCCGGGGGTTTGTGAGGAGGGGGTAGTGAAACCTTCACAAGCTGCAGGATTTTCATCACTTGTAGTCGGTTTCAGTGCATAAATTTACATCTGATGCATTGTTTTATATGCTGCATTCCATCAAAGGGTATATGCACAGCATAAGTTAATATGTACATTGGGCATTGAACAAATACTTTTGTTATATAACATATTTTATTATTATCATTATTTTTATTATATTATTATTATTATTATTATTATTATTATTATTATTATCATTATTATATTATTATTATTATTATTATTTTATTATTATTTTATTATTATTATTATTATTATTTAAAAATGACAAAATACTGGTCCGCAAACATCCAAAAAATAACAATGAGTGTGCATTTATGTGCCTCCATCTTTTCTCTTACTACCTTCTTTCCGGCTGTGTTTTAATTCAATGTCATAGCTTTACTGTTAAAGGAAGGCTTTCCCTAGGTACAAACGCATACCTGAATAGAACCACCCACAGACACGTCCCATTGAATGTTTCCACACATGAAAGAATCCAGTCATTTGCACAATTCGAACCCAAAGCTGTGAGGTTCAAGTGTATGAAAGTCAACGACCTTAAACCAGTTGACCACGTGCAACACGAAATAAAACACATTCACGTCTAAATTCATGCATAGAAATATTCCCGAAATATATATTTTTCCTTCATTCTTTCAACTTAAATAATGTATCAATCTTTCCTATATTTTTGTAATATTGGTCACTATGCGCCTCGTTTGTAAAATAAACAGTTATTTTATTCCGCGTCAACTATCTTATTTAAAAAGTTATTAATTCATCACTCATCCTCTATTGACTACGGTGGCACAAATGTGTTTTTATTAATCTCGAGCTCACTGAGATACTTTGTCGTGGCCACGAGTTACTAAGTCGTGGCCATGAGATAATTAAGTCGTGGGCACGAGATACTATATCGTGGCCACGAGTTACTTAGTCGTGGGAACGAGAAAACTAAGTCGTGCGCACGAGATTATTAACCAATCACAAAACACTAATATGTTTATTACATGTATGAATTTTTATAACTTAACAACTTACTTTAACATGCAACATACATGCAACATACTGAATATATTCACTTTGAACTTGTTTTCAGGATCATATTAGAAAGTCACCTTCCAAGGCCCATCAGACATTAATTTTGACTATAGCCCTTTGTTTGTTGGGACAATTTTGTGATCGAATTGGTCAGTTTGTACGTACTACGGCCTGTTAACCTTGTTTATACGATAACATGAGAAGGAATAAATCCTGGTTTATTTTGTTTGGAAGGGACATTGCCCATGGACAGTAGATAGCCTTTAAGGATTTTTGAGGTCAAGGTAACCATGAAACTTCATGTAAAATCCGTGTCTGATGAATAATTTAGAGGGGTATAACCAAGTTTTATATAACCCTGAAAGATCATTGCACCTGATCAGTAGATGACATCTTATGATTTCATGGTCATTGTGTCAAAAATCAGGGTCACAGTGACGCTAAATGTAAAATTGTTGACCAGTTAACAAGTTGTATAAATAGCACTTTTACAGACTGGTGAAGTAGGGGCATCCTTGTACTATAGCTTATGTCTAGTTAATTAGGGAAATTTATAGAAATGGTGTAATCTGATTGGTTATTTATCTCAACCCTGAAAGATCATTGCATCTGATGATTTCATGGTCACTGTGTCAAAAATCAGGGTTACAGTGACGCTAAATGTAAAATTGTAAACCAGTTAACAAGTTGTATAAATAGCACTTTTACAGACTGGTGAAGTAGGGGCATCCTTGTACTATAGCTTATGTCTAGTTAATTAGGGAAATTCATAGAAATGGTGTAATCTGATTGGTTATTTATCTCGTTGCCAAGACTTAGCTATCTCGTGGCCATGGCAAAGTAACTCGTGGCCACGACTTAGCTATCTCGTCGCTATGACAAAGTAACTCATGGCCACGACATAGTATCTCGTGGCCACGACTTAGCTATCTCGTGGCCACGATTTAGTAACTCGTGGCCACGGCATAGTATATCGATGTCAAGTGAAACTTATATTATCTCTCATTAAAATGTTGTTCAGCTAGCATATAGTTTGTTTGTTCCTGGCCTACGTACGCAAGACCTGTTTGCTAGGAATCCAGGCCTGTAAGGCAAACAATGTCCTTTACAAATTGACATTGTCTTGTCTGAAGTGACAAATAAGTGGTCATGTTTTTTTATGTATGAAAATCAAGATTCATATTAATTACTGTAAATTTATTAAATAATATATTATAGATTCTGATGGCAGTGATGATTTCTAGTTTACTACCAGGTAAGCATCCGACATTTCCAGCTAAACAATTTATATTTCGCTCTCAGATACAAGTTAAGGTAGGCTTTAAAGTAAATTTACATCACATACACAGAGCTCAAAAATATGTCAAACTGACAATAAAAATGCGTTAGGACTACATCATCACTAAATAGAAAAATATCGCTTTCTTGGTCGATTCTAACATTTTTTCATTCATTATGGTATGTGAATAGTTGAAATTGACGTTGTAGCAACGCTATATGTCGCAACGCCGCTATATGTCGCAACTAACGCTAAATGTCGCAACGCTGACGCTATATGTCGCAATCAACGCTATATGTCGCAATCGCCTACCGCTAAATGTCGCAACGTTGCCGCTATATGTCGCACAAAAATCGATCGCCGCTAAATGTCGCAACCCCTTGACGCTAAATGTCGCCTTTGGTAGGAAAGTAACAGATGGAACTGAAACAAAAAGTAAGAGTTAAAACATTTAAAGTTAATACCATTTACACATGAAAACATATCCTAGTAAGCAAAAACAAAAGTTGTATTTCGCGGTCTATAGCAAAAACCTTGTATGGCCATAAAAACGGTTTTTGTATTTTCTGATCGTAAGATCAGTAAATACATAGCTAACATCCACGGTCTAACACAAAATTTCCTCACAGTCCTAACAACGCAAAGTAGTTCTCTCTCAAAACTGCTTAAAACCAGCAATTTAAAAGAAAGAATATTTTTTAATGTAGGCATTTAACGAATTACAGTGCATTAAAAGTTTAAATTAGTCAATAAAAATATGAGGTTACAATCACAAATTTCGCGGATGAATATCTTTTTTACCCAATGAAAAATGTTCGGCTATTTCCGTAAAGCTTCAGATTATCATGAATATCATTTTAATCAATGAAAATGCTATTTTTAGCTATGCCGATTACCGAATACTCCAGAGCGTAGTACACAAATAAATCTGACTGTCGAGTAGTGGAATACATATATACGTGTCGGACTGTTTTGGCGAGAAGATTTTCGATAAATTATTTTCATCAGTGTTAAACAACACGTTTATCGTGAACAAAATACCTCGAAATTAATAAGGATTACAAACACGAAATGGAAATTCTCAATTTAGAATTACATAATGTATTCGTTTTTATTCAAGGTACATATGTATAACTTCGCCGTGGTGCAGAGGTAAGCGGTCTCGTTGAGGGTGTGAGAGGCCTATGGTTCAAATCCTAGTCGAGGCAATTCTATTTTTTTCATGCAAAATTCCATATGTATCAATCTCAAACTGTTATAGAAGAAAATCAAAACGCTGTCGCTGCGTAAGATGAATTATAGTGTATAAAAATAAACTTACACAGGAAAGTACATATAGATAGTCAGTATGATTTAGATTGCAAAGATCAGAAAATACCATAGAGCTGCAGCCCTTTGATTGATGAAGGGGATGAATTTGGTTCTCAACCACGGACCAGGTTTGAGATTAAACTTTCTCTTAGAGGATGTCTTTCTCACAAAATGCATCAACAAAAACATTTGGACATACATTTGTTATATTATTTGACATAACTGAGCAAACCGCTTGTTAATACTAAGGGGGAACTATATCTTAATATATATTTTATATTATACCTGTTTATAATCTGACAAGATAGGCTTTACTACATGTAAGTATTAAATAATACCCAATTGATCTGTTGATCGATAATCGTAACTATGCGGTATATTGATTTAGGTTTATGACAGAATTGTTGTACTTTCATAACTTTTTATATTTATCTCAATATTTCTTTGGGAACATTAATGAATCAATATACTATGGAATTGCCAAGTGTTGACTGCCTACTGCTTACTGTCAATTGCTTACTGTCAACTGCTTACGGCTTACTACTTATTATTCACTGTTTATAGCATTAAAATAAAAATGGACGATCTATTACAACTATATTGGTCAAAAAATTATTCAGTTGCCGAAATAGTTGCCGGTCAAACACAATATAGTGCAGTGGTATATAGGCCACTTCCAGCCTTGCTGTTGGGTAAACCCTTAAGCGATGTAGTTGAGGTGTCCGCCTACGGACCAAGAGGACTGTTGTTCAAAACTCGGTTGGACCCTTGGTATTTTTCTGCCTTCTAATTTACTTTAATGGTGTCAGAAGTGTTTGACGGACTCATGCGGTAAGCAGGGAGTGTCATTCAGGAGAGCTGGCTAGCTCTGAAAAGTAAAGAGGGGAGGAGTGTAGTGGTTGTAGGTATATAGGCCACTTCCATCAGCCTTGCTGTTAGATTAACCCTTTAACGACGTGGTTGAGGTGTCCGTCTACGGACCAAGAGGTTGGACCCTTGGTATTTTCCTGCCTCCTAATTTACTTTAATAGTTTACAGGTATTCTTAGAACAACATTTAAAGGAATTCACTGATAAATTAATAAACGCATGGACTATAACATGGAATTCCAACTATTGACTGCTTACTGTCTACTTCTGACTAACTACTGCCTACTGTCAACTGCCTACTGCTTACAGTCAACTGCTTACTGTCATTTGCCTACTGTCAACTGCTTACGGCTTACTGCTTATTGTTCACTGCTTATAGCATTAAATGTACCAAAACCTAAATAATTATGCGTGTCTGTGCAATAAATCGTTGATAACTCGGTTTGGAATCCTTTGGCTGATATATTGCAAATAAATACGCGCAACATACGGTAGGCAGTAAGCAATAGTGTAAGCAGCGTGCAGTAAGCAGTCAACAGTTGGCTGTCGTTTATGGAATTCCATAATATACTGTATTATAATCAAACATTTCCAATCGATCTTCGTAATGCACAATCACTATACATGAAAAGTTGGACGTAGCTTTGTTTTATCCAAAAATCTTTAAAAGGTCCTTTTGAATATAAATACATGTATATATTTAACTCATTTGAATATGCTAGATATGCTGACATACCAAAGACCCTTAAAGGCACACAGCGGTGTAGGAGCACATTTGTCTCGGAGCACATTTGTCTTACGTAAGACCGATGCGGTCGCATTTGTCCCACATGAGACAAATGCGACCTCAAATGTCTCCCCAAAAAAAACTAATTTGTGCGACAAATGTGCTTCGATCAAGTTTTTTAAGGGACAAGAAAGCTCATTTGTCTCATGTGTTTTTAAGGGACAAGAAAGCACATTTGTCTCATGTCATTTTTATTAATTATTTGTCACATATTTCCCCACGGCAGAAATACTTTTTTTTAGAATCGATGTTCGCCGTTTTACCTCATTTCAAGTGTAATCATCAATAGGTTTGCTTATGCTTTCTTTATGAAAACCTAAAGTGAACTATTAATTATAATATCTCTAATTCATGAAATTGATTGGCTTAACCTGAAAGCGTACACTGAAACATATTAAATCCCGTTCACGATGATACAATGGTGACAGCGCGGTGGCACGATGTTACGTTGATAACAACGCGATGGTGCGATGGTGAAAACGCAATGGTACGATTGTGAAACAACATTTGTACGATGGTGAAACAACGAAGGCTCGATGATGAAAACGTGATGGTACTATGGTGAAAGACGATGTTACGATGGTGAAAATATGATGATACGATATGATAAAACTGCGATGGCATGATGATGAAAACGCGATATTATTTTCTCTATCGTGTCATCGCATCATCGTGATTTCATCATCGTGCCATCGTGTTTTAATCCTCGTACCATCTCAATTTCAACTTTGTACCATTGTGCATAGCTGTTCAGGGAGACAAAAATGTTACTTATGTCCAAACGGAACACCGTAATCGGTTGATATTGAATGATACAATATCGTAACTGGTTTCGCATCTCGTCGAAATCTCGCGTCTCGCTTCGCATCTCGTTCATCGACGCGAGACAAGAAATTGACTGGGTCATATACCGCTAAGTCGTATAACCTTTATAGTCTACATAAAATCACTTAAAGGCCCATTATGACTGAGAAATGCTTTTATTTGTTTTCCTCAAAAGCTTTCTTATTTTTGGTATACTTTAATAGCTCCAAAAAGCTACTCATTGGCTAATTACCTGAAGCATTTTTCATCTGCTGCTTTTTTTGCAGTTTGTACAGTTGAAGTGGTTTAGAATTTTGTATTGAATTCATATCCTTGTTTACATTTTGCTACTTTTATGACGCATTATTTCACATCTATCGCGAATTCTTTGGGTAACAAGCATCTAAATTCCTCAGGAATCATTATTTGAATATCAATAAATTCATACTTGCCCTCTCTAAAGAAGTGAAAATTTATTCATTTCTGAAATCTCGTGGTACGGGATACTTCGACATTGCCAGATCTCGTGTTACAATATCGTGCCTCGCTTCGTGTCTCATCGGAAAGTCGCGTCTCACCCGATTCTGAGTGGCCCGATATTCCATTATTTTGGCATAAGCTTGATTATTTTAGGAACTCATGCATGTTGTAAGTGCTTTTTCAATGGCGGATCTGAAAGCCGCCATTCTTGGAAAATGGCGATATTCTTATACATATATTTCTGATGAAAACAAAAAAAGTGTGTAATGGTCTTCTTATTTTCTCCCATAGATCATTTAAGGGCCTCCGTGGCCGAGTGATTCCAAAAACTCACTAGCCCCTAACCGCTGTAGGTTCGACACATACACGGGGCGTCAAACTATTCATGCGAGGATCCCGGTCAGGGTCCAAATGCGGATTACAAATCCGCGTGCGCATGTAATAGCTATTGCGTGCGCACGTAATAGTATCGCGTGGCCACATAAAAGCTATCGTGTGCGCACATAATAAAAAAGGAAATTCTATGTCCCCTTTATGCCACCGTAGATACTACCTTGTTTTTGCTAAGAATATTTCTAGTGCCATAAATCATTTATAAAACTTTAAATATTGAAAATAAACGTATCAAAATTAATAACGATAAGAATAGACTTGCTGCATAAGTGTTTAGGTTCTGGATGCTGTACTTGTGGAAATTTTCATTGTGACATGCAGAACAGGGATATTCTTAATTTAATATATGAGCCCTATGCAGTGGCAGGAAGTTTTTGACTGACCGGAAGTGACCTAAAAACGGTATTATAAATACAGAAAACATAGAACAATGGCTGGTAGCCGGTATACAGATGAACATTATGATTACCTTTTAAGAATTTTATGGAAGAATGTGAGACAAATGTGCTTCGAGTGTCCTTTCTATTGTGTGTCGAACACATCTGTCTCATTTCCAATTTGTCGCAAATATGAATGTTTACGAACAAATTGGTCACACTTCGTGAGACAAATGTGCTCCGAGACAAATGTGCTCCTACACAGCGGTATCCATCAATTTAACCAAGAAAATTATAAAATAAGATTCTTTTACTTTAATGTGTTAGAACCGTTCTACGGTAGTCTACAATGGAATCCCTGTTTAAGGGATAAATTATTATCGAAAGTTGTTGAAATATTCGCAAAATAAATGATAAAGTTATGGAGCGGACAAGAACTTGACCTTCAAGTGTGACCTTGACCTTAACGCGGTAGGGACCTTGATGCTGCATGGGACACAATATCTAATGCCGGTGAACATTTGTGTGAAGTTTGATCAAATTAGCATAATAAATGAAAAAGTTATGGAGACGAATTTAACCTTTGACCTTCAAGTGTCCCGCTACCAACTATTTTGATGTTTGTTGTCCGTTCCACTGTAAGACACATCACGCAGTAACAATATGAATTTACGCGGCTTATATTTAATTTCATTTTGTTACCGATATAACCTCTGTTAATGCGATATATGTATTTGTGAAAGGTAGTTTTGTTACAAATATAAATGGAAACCAATCGGTCAATGTGCCTGATCTCATTTGACTTTTCCACCAAGTGCGACATTTAGCGTCAAGGGGTTGCGACATTTAGCGGCAATCGATTTTTGTGCGACAAATAGCGGCAACGTCGCGACATTTAGCGGTAGGCGATTGCGACATATAGCGTTGATTGCGACATATAGCGTTGATTGCGACATATAGCGTCAGCGTTGCGACATTTAGCGTTAGTTGCGACATATAGCGGCGTTGCGACATATAGCGTTGCTACAGACGTTTTAAAATGCATTTCGGTAGGCGATAAGCTTGATTATCAAGCGTTTTGTCCGGTCTATACCGGAATATGGTATTTAGTGTGGTGGTCCAACACTTCTTAGCCTCTCTCCATGATTAATAAGGTTTAAGGGTTTTTAAAATCATCAAGCATGTTTCTTGGTGCAGGTAAGAACACCAAAGTGCGTTTATATTTTATTAAGCTAGTCACAACTCATTCATACAGAGCTAATACATAGAGCAGAGTACGTATATTTACAAAGCATGCGCAGTAAACATTATAACTAAAGCATTATGGGAAGGTCTGTACTTAGTATGTAAATCAAATACTGTTACAATTAAAGCATCACGAGTTATTTTGCTCAGTATTGCTGTTACTTCAATTTATATAGACAAAGATTGGCAATGTCAGTTCTCAACCAAAAACGTAAGGAATAAACCCCTTGGACAAATACAGCTTGGGAGAAAAAAGAAGAAGAAAGAAAAGAGTTTATATTACATGTTAGTTATATGGAAGTTATACAAAATACAAATGATTTTGATAGTGTAAGGAAATCAGATCTTCAATTTAAAGGGTATGCGGCGAAACAAGTAGGTAAAGTTCATGTCAATTTCAGATTGTATAGTTGATTTAGATGGAAAACCCAGTGCATTATATACATGTATGCATACACCAGTCCTAATGTTTCTGAAGGATTTCAATAATAAGAAATTTTGGCCATAAGGTCTAAAGATAATAAGTTTTTGACACAATATAAAACAGTACAGCAAATGTCACTTCTACGAAATAGCGCAAAATGTGGCTTTCAAAATACCAAACGACCGAGTTAAAGCAAATTATGCAACTTGTTGAGAAATGATTACGTTCTTTAAATAACTTATAGTTGTACAGTTCTTTATAATTTCTTGATAATTATATAAATAAGTGAATCAGAAGGTTTGCCAGATATCACTACACTCCATACGTTCGTTACGGACCGCCGTTGATGAACACTTTAATTTGTTGTTTTTTACTTATTGATAGTCATGTCTGTATGACTGTAATAATCCGAAATAGAATTAAATTGTAACTCAATTGCCGTTTCAACACTATTTACAGCGTCATCTGCGAAAACGAATACATACAGTATCATGAATTTCATTTGTCATGTAAATGACTCGTTGATTTGTTTGTTCGCACAAAGCGATCGAATATTCTTTAAATATATTTATTAAATTCCATCCTTCTAGAAGAATCCCCTTGTCTTGTGTCAATGTTACATTAAACAGGTATACCTCTGAGTAAAACGACTTAGTGATGTAAGAAATATTGTTGAACAGCCTTCTTATGTTGTTGTATTCTTAATCATGTCAAAAAACAGCATTTTTATTCATACACGTCAAGATATGGTTCCTTGTTATCTCTGTTAGTACATAATAATCATCTCCTTAACAAAAACATCATTTTTGAAGTTACATCAAAAATAAAACAAAAGGAAAACAAATAATAAACAAATAGGAAGTGTCAAACAAAACATCATTTGCGCACTTTCATACAATATAATACTTAAAGTGTTATATTTGTTTTAAGGGCAAACAATTCCATGTAAATATGAAATATAACCAGAGCAGTTACTTCCCTTGATCAACATCATGTCATTTAATCACATGCTTGAATAATTTATATTTAAATATAACATCAGCGTTATCCACGTGAAAATGAGATTTATAAGGTGAAATTAACAAAATAGATTATATTTTGGTATTTTGGATTAAGCTGAAATGAAAACATTGTTATATCAAATTATTACCCCTTTTTTCGTAATGTTAATTTCCAATAGGCCTTTGGAAGTTATTCTTACTGTTAATGCAAGTGAACCACGTGACTAAGAACTTAATTTGTCCTGTTACATAGGTAACAGTATTTTTAACAGTATAAAATCTGGTCACGTGGTCTATTTTCTAAATAAAATGAAAAAAATGGCCGCCATTTTTTTCTCGATTCATTCTTATTTTCGACAACAGGGCATCGCCGAAGTAACTTTTAGAAATCTACTCTCATAAAATTTAGTTCTTTGCACCCTAGAGTTCTTTTCGCGTAAATAATATCTTTTTGTTGAATAGTCAAAAATGTCAAGAAATTATAACTTATGCATAGTGCCTATATAATTGAGAATATTGTTCAAGTACCTCAGTAAAGAAAATAAATCTAAGCTAGGGTTCTCACGGGTAAACTTTCAAATGAACACCAACCGCTTACATGAAGCACCAGCACTGTCGGCAAAAACAAAGTTGTTGGAAGTGGCCTAAACCACTACGTTGTTGATAAATGTGTTTACATAAATACTTTTACGGATGATATTCGGCCATTTTTATTATGACAAGATATCGGATTGTTCTATCAGAAATAAATTCACCTTTAATGAAGAACGTAATTTTCATGAGCTGATATGCAGGTAATATATAAGGTAACTATGAAAAATAGTTTGTTATAATCTAATTTTCACTGTATTTTGTCCTACATACTTTAATGTCACGTCAATTAAAGACCGTGATTGACACGATAGTACGGTGTACCATTAAGGCCAGCGCGTTATCTCTAAGAACCAAAAGCGCGAAACATGACAGTACTATGGTTACAGTACGACAGTATGGTGGCGAAGCACGACAGCACGATGGGGTATGTCGTACTGTCGTATTGTCACCACCAAACAGTTGTACTGTCACTGTCACCATCGTACTGCCATGCTGTCCCCATCGTACTGTCACCATCGTACTGTTGTACTGTCACCATCGTACTATCGTGCTGTCACGACCATACATTAGTGTTGTCACCATCGTACTACCGTACTGTCACCATCGTACTGTCACCATCGCACTGTTGTACTGTCGCCATCGTACAGTCGTACAGTCACCACCATACAGTCGTACTGTCACCATCTTACTGTCGTACATGTACCATCGTACTGTTGTATTGTCACCATCGTACTGTCAACCACGTTAAAAAATCACATCAAAAAGCATTTCAGGGTTATGTACAATCTATTTACAACCGAACATGCATTTTCCTTTGACACTAAAAAATTGTATGATTTACATACATTGAGTTGCAAATGCTGCAAGATATTTGCAACAAGCAGAGGGAATACACTCAAAGACATTAAATTGGGAAATGCAGATAACAATAACATTAAATCAACACAATATACAATTGTCACACAACAGTATGCATACACTGGCGAATATTCCCTTCCATATGAATGACAATGCCCTATACCTATAATCACAATATGTATACAGCGCGTCCGCAATCTTTTGATGAATTAATCAAAAAGCAGGCCTCGGAATGATTAAATTTATTAGTAATTGATTGAATTACACATTACTTAGATTTTATTTTTAGATCTTATTTATATGATAACTCAAACTTGCCTTCTGTAATCAATCTAAATACAAGTAACTTAGAGAGTCGCTCTTAATACTTGAATAATCATGTTGAGTGAAAAAGTACTCAATTATTCACGACAAACGTTAAATAACGATTTTTATCTTATCTTCCCAGCACAAAAAATAATGTTTTACAAAACACCTTTTCTTGGTACCAATATTACATCTGAACAGCAGCAGCAGCTAATATATGTCATATATATGTAATACAATTCAATACACAGATTTATCACCGCCTTGTTGAACTACTGATGACGAAATATTATTCTAATATGTTAATAATGAAATAAATACCTGACTGTACTTTATCATCAGAGAAAAAACCATAGACAAGCTAATCCTTACGAATTAAAATATTAAATTGACTACCGCCTACTTTCATTATGTATATTTTCATATTTGTTTTGATGATATGAAGATCATAATTTGACAAGATTTAATTAGCACCTATATTTCATGGGTAAAATTTAAAAAGAATATATAGTTACATAGTGACAGCTAAAGAACAGCAGCAAATGGGATTTAACTTAACTTTAGATAAACAAAAAAGGGCAGGAACTGAAACTAAAAAAGGGCGATTCTAAGCTAAATCACAAAAATAGCTAAACTCGGTGCATTGCCATTTATATCTGTAGAATGCCGCGAAATGTCGCACTGACGAAAATGTAACAGAGACTGCTAACTGTCGCAATAAACTGCTTATAAAATATCGCCAATTCGCACTTCAACGTTATCCACAAATATAATAAACGTCAAATCATGGCAGCTGGAGTCTGTATAGTCACTGATTAATCCTCAGATATCAAATAAACAATGTCAATTTTCGGTAAACTAGCGGTGTTCCATAAGGGTCAGTGTGTTTTATCCGAGATAGGAAAGTACAATGCAAAGCGCGACATTATGATGATGACAATACGACAGTATGGTGATGACAGTCACAATCGTACTGCTACCCTCGTCCGGTCACCAATGCACTGTCACATTTGTACTGTCACCATCGTACTGTCGTGATATCATCATCAAACTGTCGCGACCCACGATCGTACTGTCGTTTTGTCACCATCGTACTCTCGTTTAGACACCATCGTACTGTCCCGCCCCATCATCGCACTGTCGTTCTGCCACCATCGTTTTGTCCTTCTGACAACATCGTTATGTCGTTCGACAGCATTATACTGTTGTTCTGACACCATCGTTTTGTCCCGCTTCACAATCTTTTTGCAACACTACAAGTTTTTTCTTTTCTGATAGGGCATTGTTAAAGTAAGACCTTATGGCATGATGAATTTTACATCCATGTTAATATTCTATTGTGTGCATACTTAACAAGAAGTCGACAATACAATGGTGACAGTACGACAGTGTGATATTGACAATACGACAGTTCGATGGTGACAGTTCTACAGTACGATGATGACAATACGACAGTATGATGGCGAATAACGACACTAAGATCACTATCGTAACATCAAGCTTCGCCATTGTACTGCCATACTGTCACTTTCGTACTGTCGTACTGTCACCATTGTACATTTATTACTCACACTTTACGTTCAAAGAGAAACGCCCTGACCGTCACATGAACAATTTATTTCAAACGATGATTCTCACAGCAGTGCTTAGTTATTAAATTCTAACACGACCAACATTTTTTCCTGTTGAAGAGGACCGAATGTGCTTGTTATTATGCAATAAAATCACTGTTTTTATATTTAGACACGTGACGTGAACATTCAAAATATTACGTAACCATTAAAAAAGCGACGGGCTGAAAATAAGTAAGTCATAGTTCAGATTTTAAAAGTATGAAATGTATTGAATTGTAGCGTAGCGAGCACAGCAATAAGTTCTAGATGTTATAAAAGCATGGGCACCGCCTTATAACTGGAAACAATATTGGCCAACTCTTTGACCACTTTCGTGCTAGAAATAAGTTCAAAAGTATGCAGTGTCGGTACAGCGTTGTGTAATTAAACGGAGTCTAAAATATAATACATTGTTATGATAATACACGCTTAAAATATGATTTTCCAAAAGCGGCTTATTTTACGTTCATATATATATGATAAAACAGTGACTTTTGCTGAACGATGCTGGACAAATATACAATTTATTTGGAATTCTAAGTACCGTACAACTCAGCTGTATCACCGCAACTTTGCGTCCACATACGCCACTTTGCGGTCGTCCGGACAAAATTTTTGACCCCAAAGTGATTAAACAGGGTACATCAGTCAAACGACCGCCACTTTTAGGGTCCATCAAAAATTCTTTCCCAAAGGGGTCCCAATAAAAAAATGAATTTCTCGGTATGTTTGAATGATATATGTTATCCAAGCCCAATGGTAAACAAAGTCAAGTGGTTAAAAAAGAGAAAATAAGGAATTCCTAAAGAAAGTCAAACACGCACAATTGAAAAAGATTGCAGGCTCGGTTTGATTGAGACCCATCGTCAATGGGACGGGTACTGGAAAAATGCAACGTTACCTCCACGCCCCCTAGACACCGCTTAAGTAGAATTGCAAAACAAATTTAACAGAACTCGTACAATTGCATTTAGAAATATCTGCGGCATGTAAGTTACATAATGACGTACTCATGGAACCTTAATGATAACAACGTAAGTGCCATTCCATGAAAAAGCACCGGCATATGCATTCCCCAAGTAAAACATATGCGTGTGCCCTAAACGAAGAAAACAAGGCCAGCGGATAAATAAAATGGAATTTTGAAAGGGGATCAGAGGTTATAAAGCCTGCATATCACAGATAAGACGTAAAAAGACAAATTTAAAATGCAGGCCACTATCCTAAGGGTTATTCAACAGTATTCAAGTGAGGATTACTGGAACCACCTAGCAAGAAAATAGCCGAAAAGAAAGAATTAAAATACCACAAGCAGAACAATAATGTCGTGCTGAACGATCTTTAAGGATCGGAAGCATAACAATAAAACATCATATTGAATAGACGCAAAACATGTGCCCTGAATTATAGTAGAATCAATATGGAATTTAGATGATCTTGATCAGTTAGTGAAGAACTTTCATCAAGAAAAGAATTTGTATCAATTAATAAGCTCAAAATAGTTTTTCTCACATTTTCCATTTATTTTAAATGAATGTACACCTTTCATTCACCTCATTTTTTAGGTAATTGCATCATTTCCCCGTTTTTCATATTTACACATTTACAACATTTATATTCTTAGCAAAGACAAAGACAAAGACATAAATAATGGGAAATCTAAATTACACATTTCAGTAAAAAAAATGTGGCTGATAAAAAACTTGGTTTTTAGAAAGTTTATATGAAGACCCTGTTTGTTATAATTGCATTTGACCTCCGTGGGTTCATGGTTACCATTACTTAAAATAGACAAGAGGGCCATGATGGCCCTGAGGTCGCTTACCTGTATAAAGGCACCCGGAGCGGCGCCAGTTTAAACCACAGGGCTTTTATTTGAACAAACTTGGAAAACATCCATTAGAAGATGTTTCACGATGTTAAGTTTTTACTACACACATATAACGAAAAACAACGATCTACCCTCCCCCTTTCTCCCCTCCCCCGGCAGGGCCAATTTTAACCCAAGGGCTTTTATATGAACAAACTTGGTAGACACCCATAAGAATATGTTTCATGCTAAACATCTAAGCTCTAGCTCATTGTGTTTTTTTAAAAGAAGATTTTTTAAGTTTTTACTATACACATATAGTTAAAACCAATGACACCCTTGGGGCGGGGCCAGTTTGACCCCAGGGCTTTTATTTGAACAAACTTTGTAGACACTTACTAGAAGATGTTTCATGCTTAATATCTAAACTCCAGCTATTTGGTTTTTTTTTCAAAGAAGATTTTATTAAGTTTTTGCTATACACATATAAGGAAAATCAATAAGACCCGGAGCGGGGCCAATTTTGACTCCAAGGCTTTTATTTGATAAAACTTTGTAGACACTCACTAGAAGATGTTTCATGCTTAATATCTAAACTCCAGCTATTTGGGTTTTTTCAAAGAAGATTTTTTTAAGTTTTTGCTATATACATATAAGGAAAATCAATGACCCCGGGGCGGGGGCAAGTTTTGTCCCAAAGGCTTGTTTATAGACTCACCGTTTTGACAGTCGTACTGTCACCAATTTTTATCAACGATGATACATTTATTAAACTCACGACCAACACCTTTTACGCTTTCAATTAACAACAGTTATAATAACACGCACTGACCAGTCACGTTAACCATGAACATAGTATTATTTGAAAAACGAATCTGATTCTCACATGTGGCAGACTAAACTGGCTTAGACCCACTCGCTCGTAATAAAAGAGAAATAAATTCAAAGTAAACACGCAAAAACTCCGAAAACATTGCAGGCTCGTTTTGATTGAGCCTGTCATGGACGGTAATGGGAAAGTGCAATTTACCGTCCACGCGCCACCATAGCAACCGGCTTAAGCAGAATTCAACCCACTTAAACGTGAAATAGTTAAAATTTTTTTGAATTTAGAAAACATCCCTAGAAAATGTTCGAAAAGTTTTAAAAACTAAAAAATACAACAAGCACAACAATAATGTTCGTGCTGGAACGATCTTCAAGGGGTCGAAAATATAACATCATTTGATTAAATTGTACGGGGAGACTTTTTTACAGCCGCCCACACGGCACAAATAACACGGATGTTTGATCATAAAATAGATAAATACGAATCCCTAAAGAAAGCCCAACACGGCAAAATTGAAAATGTTGCAGGCTCAGTTTGATTGAGCCTGTTCATGGACGGTAATAAGTCACATATGCCAGTGTCGGTACAGCGTTTTGGTTTTGTAATTAATACGAGTCTAGTATAAATACATGTTTATGATAATACCACGTTTAAAATATGATTTTTCCAAAGCGGCTTATTTTACGTTTTCTTGATATATATATGATAAGAACATGACTTTTGCTGAGATTGACAAATATACAATTTATTTGGAATTTAAGTACGGTTACAATTCAGCTTTGTAACACCGCACTTTGGGGTCAAACGCACTTTAGGGTCCGACAAATTTTGACCCCAAAGTGCATTAAACAGGTACATTCAGTCAAACGACCGCACTTTAGGGTCATAAAAATTCAGTCAATAAAAATGAATTTTCGTTATGTTTTGAATGATATATTGTTATCAAAGCCAATGGTAAACAAAAGTCAAGGTGTTAAAAAAGAGAAAATAAGAATTCCTAAAGAAAGTCAAACACGGCACAATTGAAAAGATTGCAGGCTCGGTTTGATTGAGCCTGTTCATGGACGGTACTGGAAAATGCAAGTTCCGTCCACGCCCCCTAGCCAACCGGGGCCTTTAAACAGGGAAAAAAATTTTTTTTCAAACATTTAACAATGGAAACTTCGTACAATTTTGCATTTAGAAATATCTGCGGGGATGTGTTTCAATAATGACGGTTATCTAACCTTTAATTTACAACGTTAAGTTGCCATTCCATTGAAAAAAGCGGGCATATATCCCCAAGTAAAAACATGGTGTGCCCCTAAACGAGAAAACAATGGGCGGGGGGCTAAATAAAAGGAATTTTGAAAGGGAATCAGAGGGTTATTAAAGCCTGCATTATCCACAGGATAAGACGTAAAAAGACAAATTTATAATTGCAGGCCACTATTCCTAAGGGTATTCAACAGTATTCAAGTGCGGATTACTGGAACCACCTATTCAAAGGAAAAATAGCCGAAAAGAAAAAGAATTTTAAATTACCACAAGCAGAACATAATGTCGTGCTGAACGATCTTTAAGGATCGGAAGCATAAACAATTTAAAACATTCAATTGAATAGACGCAAAACATGTGCCCTGAATTTTATAGTAGAATCAATATGGAATTTTTAGAGATTTTGATCAGTTAGTGAAGAATTTCATTCAAGCCCAAAGGGAATTTTGTATCAATTAATTAAAAGCTCAAAAATAGTTTTTTCTCACATTTTCCATTTTATTTTTTAAATGAATGTCACCTTTTCATTCACCTCATTTTTTATGGAATTTGCATTCATTTCCCCGTTTTTTCATATTTACACATTTAAAACATTTTTAAATTCTTAGCAAAACAAAAGACAAAGACATAAATAATGGGAAATCTAAAATTAACATTTCGGAAAAAAATGTGCCTGAATAAAAACTTGGTTTTTTAGAAAGTTTATATGAAGGACCCTGTTTGTTATAAATTGCATTTGGACCTCCGTGGGGTTCATGATTTTACCATTTACTAAAAATAGACAAAGCGGGCCCATGATGGCCCTTGAGGTCGCTTACCTGTAAAAGGCAAACCCGGAGCGGGGCCAGTTTAAACCACAGGGCTTTTATTTTCAAACTTGGAAAACAATCCTTAAGAAGATGTTTCACGATGTTTTAAGTTTTTACTTACCACAATAATAACGAAAAACAAACGATCTACCCCCTCCCCCTTTTCTCCCCTCTTTCCCGGCAGGGCCAATTTTAACCCCCAAGGGGCTTTTATATGAACAAACTTTGGTCAGGGACACCCAAAAGAATTATGTTTTCATGCCTAAACATCTAAGCTCTAGCTCATTGTGTCTTTTTAAAAAGAAAGATTTTTTTTTAATGGTTTTTTACTTTTTACACCAATATAGTTTAAAACCAATGACACCCTTGGGGCGGGGCCAGTTTGACCCCAGGGCTTTTATTTGAACAAACTTTGTAGACACTTACTAGAAGATGTTTCATGCTTAATATCTAAACTCAAGCTTTTTGGTTTTTTTTCAAAGAAGATTTTTTTTAAGTTTTTGCTATACACATATGGAAAATCAATAAGACCCGGGGCGGGGCCAATTTTGACTCCCAAGGCTTTTATTTGATAAAACTTTGTAGACACTCACTAGAAGATGTTTCATGCTTAATATCTAAACTCCAGCTATTTGGGTTTTTTCAAAGAAGATTTTTTTAAGTTTTTGCTATATACATATAAGGAAAATCAATGACCCCGGGGCGGGGGCAATTTTGTCCCAAAGGCTTTTATTTGAACAAACTTGGTAAACACCTATTAGAACATGTTTCGTGCTAAATATCTTAGTTCTAGCTCTTTGAGTTCTTTAAAAGAATGTTTTTCAAGATTTTACTATATGCATATATGGAAAATCAATGACCCCCTGGGGCGGGGCCAATTTTGACCCCAGGGCTTTTATTTGAACAAATTTGGTAGACACTCATCAGAATATCTTTCATGCTAAATATCTTAGCTCTAGCTCTTTAGGTTCTTTCAAAGAAGATTTTGAAGTTTTTACTTTATGCATATAGGGTAAATCAAAGACCCCCTGGGGCGGGGCCAATTTTCACCCAAGGGCTTTTATTTGAACAAACTTGGTAGACACTTACTAGAAGATGTTTCATGCTTAATATCTAAACTCTAGCTATTTGGTTTTTTATCAAACAAGATTTTTTAAGTTTATGCTATACACATATAAGGAAAATCAATGACCCCCGGGGTGGGGCCAATTTTGACCCCAGGGCTTTTATTTGAACAAACTTGGTAGACACTCATTAGAAGATGTTTCATGCTAAATATCTTAGCTCTAGCTATTTGGGTTCTTTAAAAGAAGATTTCTTAAGTTTTTACTATATGCATATAGGGAAATTCAAAGACCCCCTGGGGCGGGGCCAATTTTGACCCCAGGGCTTTTATTTGAATAAACTTGGTAGACACCCATTAGAAGATGTTTCATGCCAAATATCTAAGCTCTAGCTCTTAGAGTTTTATAAAAGAAGATATTTAAAGTTTTTTTCTTTCGGTTGCCATGGCATCCAGAGTTCTGCACGGAATTAAATTCTTTGAACAATGTTTAAAGGTGACCACCAAAGGAACATTCCTGTGAAGTTTGGATGAAATTGGCTTAGTGGACGGACGCCGGACGAAAAGCGATCACAAAAGGTCATCCTGTCACTTTGTGACAGGTGAGCTAAAAAATGGTTTCCGGACAATAACTTTAGTTAAAAATAAGATATTGTTATCAAACTTGGCATATTGCAACCTTATATAAAGACCCTTGTTGGTATTGCATTTGGACCCCTAGAGGTAAAGCTCAAGGTCAACTTTCTAAAATTAGGAAAATAGTTATTCATGAATACAAGGAAGCCATTGGCTCCAAAGCGCTCACCTGAAGACAAATAGTTATTTGTGTAAGGGCCAGTTTTAACAATAGGGGCAAACTTTGAACAACTTTATGGTAGGGGACCTATAGATTATATTATTAACCAAATATCTAAGCTTTGAGTATTCTACCTTCACACAAGATCTTTTTCTTTAGTTTTTTACTGTATACAAAAAAGGAAAACCTATAATTCCAGGGCGGCAATGTCTATTCTAGGCGGGGGTGTGGGATTCACTTGTATTTTAGAGAATTCACCCTAGCTTTTCAGAGGCAGGGGAAAAAATTACATAGAGCAAGAAGGAAAAAGATCAACAAATGTAATAAATTCTCACTTTTCGATAACAATCCCCCTGTTTTTTTAATCATAGAGAAGACACTGTGGCGGGGGAATTTTTTACATATGAGCTCTATTTGTACAATCTTTGTAAAGGTCCTCTACAAAATAGTTCATGCCGAATATCTATTTTCTAGCCTCTTTCAATTCAAAGGAAAAGAATTTTACGTTTTTACTAAATATACATGAAAGGAAAATATAAGACCCCCGGGGCGGGCCTAATTTGACACTTAGGGCAAAATATGAATAACTTTTATAGAGGACCTATAGATAATAATATCGAGGGTTCAAAAGTAAAAGGTGCCAACTTCAATTTTTGTCAAAAATGACATTTTGGTTTTATTTACAAGTATTTGATGCAGTCTTTCATTTTGAAAAAAAACTACTACTAGTTATGTCCATATAAGGGCAAAAATGACAGAAGTATTTGGTGCCATCTAGCTTCAGAAAAAAAAAATCTAATTTGTTACAGGTAAAAGGTGCCAAGTTCAGTTGGTGTCATCAAAATAAACAATTCTTTGCGGTAAAAAGTGCCATCTTCACTAAGGACCTTTTACAAGAATACTTTTGTTTGCCAAAATTTAATAGTTTATAACAGGAAAAGGTGCCAACTTCCTTGGAACATTTTACCGCTTAATGTTTACAACTTAAAACCAGCAATACATACTTATTAAATCATTGTGGAATCTAATGTCAGAAAGACTGCTAGATCAAAAGGACTTGAATACATTAACAAACATGGAAGTGGTCAAAGAGAGATCAGTCAAAAAAGTAGATTGTTCAAAAATGTAGGTTTCAAATGTACAGAGAACATTTCTGAAGAAGAAAGAAAGGATATCTTTCAAAACATACTGGGCAGTTGGCGATTATTAACAAACAGAGACAGTTCATTTGCAGCAATGTTGAAAAACAAAGCTGCTGAAAAAGTTTCTACAAGAAGAAGAATAAAGAAAACTGTCTCCAATTCTTACTTTCTCTCCTCTACTTTGAAAAGAAAGTGCGGGTGTGAAGAAATTTCTTTCTGAAAACGCTTGATATAGGGGAAAAGACAGTCGAATGCGTAATTAAACAAAAGAATGTTGGAGTGTTTTTTGGGACTGACAAAGAGGAAAGGATCACCTGCTAATAAGACACCAGACTGTGCATTTGAGAAAGAGCACATCGAAAGTTTTCCGAAACGTAGATTACTCACTATACCAGAAAAGACACAACCAGAAAGTATTTGCCACCTGATCTAAGCATACGAAGAATGTATTCATTAAATGCTGACAAATGCAAAGAAATGGTCAAAACTTGTGTTACAGAAGCAGTTTACAGAAGTATATTCTGTAGGGAGTACAACTTGTCATTCTCCATCCCAAAAAAAGATCAGTGTCAGGTGTGTAAACAACTATGACAATTTGAAAAAAGTGAGGGGAACTTTGAACATGGAAACTGAAAACAATTATCAAGAACACCAAACAGAAAGCAATCATCAAGGGTCGAAACGGAAAAATGCACAAAAAGAAAGCCAAACTGCACCCTTGTTATAATGTAACTGCATTCGATCTACAAGCTGTGTTAACAAACACCATGCAGTCTAATTGGGGAGCCTCTATTACGAACGCAAACTTTGTTGCCCTTACAAATCATTTTCCTTTTTTATGATTTTTGGGAATGAAGAACGGTACATGCTACATATGGGATGAAATGCAGGGCAAACGAGGCTCTAGTTTGAAGTAGCACATGTCTTTTTTCTACATTTGAATTTCCATCGTTAGTAAGTTTATTCTGGTGTTGAAGAGGTTACCATTTATTCTGTACAGAGTGGAACACTTGTGGAGGACAAAACCCAAAAACCAGTATTGTTGCTAGCTGTTTGTCCACTGCATCCAACATCTCAATGATACTAATCTTAAACATCATAAACCAAAAGTTTTTAGAGAGTGGCCATTCTTAAATGGAATGTGATTCAATACATGATCAATTCGAACATGCAAAAGAATTTAACGAAAGTCTATGTTCCTCCCAATGGGAAACAGTAGTCAGATTAGCTAGACATATAAGCAGCCATATGTAGACGTTCCATGGAAGTATTTTGATTTCATGGACTTCAAAAACAATTCAAAGAGAAAAACTATGGGCCAATGAAGACTGATGTAAGTGGAGAAAAAAGGTGAACTGGTTAGAAGATAAAGTGGATTCAAATTCGTAAAAAATTGCCCAAGATAGTATTTTTGTATGTCAGTTTTGACATCATAGTCGTTGAGGAAATAAAGATCAACATTCCAAAACAAGCAGAAGAAAACAGAAAGTACCATTTTAGGGGCAACCTCCACAAGCATATTAAAGAAGAAAATACCAATAATCTGCAGCGAAAAAAGACAGAATTTGCTTTCGCTAGTAGCTTCAGGGACAATTCCAAAAGGAATATGAAGGAGTATTATATAAGCATGTGCCTTGTAGCAAAACTGTTAAAAAGATACGCCTTCCCGTTCCATCGGTTTAGTGAAATGAATGACAGTGATAACTGGATGAATTTCTGACTGTTGACATTGTTTGAGTTTTAAACAAGAAGGAAGCGAATTTGAAAATTTTCCACCCAAAGAAACAGCAGTAACATTATGGATTTGTGTGTAACAGAAGAGTGTATTTTGTGGTGTTATTCAAAAGTAACTGTTCATTCAGGAAGAATAACATATTTCATATATTTAAAGTGGTTGCAATCTAATGCTGTTTTCCATAATGTAAAACTAGAAAATTACCATGTACGTGTTTATACTAAGAAACGGTTAAGGAATTGGATTTTCAGGCTTACACCTTAACATTTTTTAAACATTAGTACTTTTAAACAAAATGGTAATGCATTGGTTTTTTTGAATTCCTTCATTATTAATGTTAGAATATGACATCACAAGCAAAAACTTTAACTGCCTGCACCTTTTCAGTACTTTCTAAGTTTCTAAAATTCATTGATGTGAATGGTTATTGCCATTATAGTTTTGTTGTTACATAAATTTCATTGAAGATGGCTTCTTATTTTGTTTACATAAAATTTTGTTGTACTAGTTAAACCCATGTTAATATTTTCAAGTGGGAAAAGGAGCTAACTTCCTTTGACACCTTTTACCCCAGGAGATAGATCACGTTAGTGCACAAGACATATGGGTAAAAGGTGTCATCTGCAGTTGGCACCTTTTCCTTCTTCTGACAAGTACATTTTAAGTTACTAAGTGTACTTGGCACCTTTTACCACTAAGAATTCCTTCATGTTAATCTTTTCGCATTTTTTATTTAAAAAAATAAAATGTTTCTCCAACTTCTATTGTGTTAAAACACTAGTTCCACATAAATGAGTGATATTTCTAGCAACAGAAAACAAAATCTGTTACAATTTATTTCAGAATAAAAAAATAATTTGAAAATTCACTTTTTTGTGATTTTCTCGAAATAAGAAAAGTGGCAGTTGGCACCTTTTACTTTTGAACCCTCGATATATACGAAATATCTCTATGCCTTGTACCAATATCTGTAGAGGTATACTACACAATGCTTCATTCCAAATATCAAACGTCTAGCCTTTGTCAATTCAGAGCAGAAGCTTTTTAAGTTTTTACTGTAACATATAAGGAAGACCTATGACACCGCGGCGGGGGCAATATGGACCCCAGATCTTTAACAAGCTTGGTAAAATTCTACTAAACATTGTTTCATGCCACATATCTAACCTCTACCCTTTGTCAATTCAGAATAAAAGATTTTATTTTAGTTTTTACTATACATACATTTAACGAAAACCTATGACCCCGGGGCCGGACAATTTTGACACTAGGGCTATGATTTGAACAAGCATGGTAGAGTTCCACTTCACAAAGTTTCATGCCAAAATATTACCTCTAGCCTTTGTCAATTTTTGAAATATTTTATAAATATACATATAAGAAAGACCTGTGACCCCAGGGGCAAGGCCTATTATGACACAATGGGCATATACATGTATTAAAAACTTTCATGTGACCTATATATGATAATATATACCAAATATCTAAGATCTAATCCTTGTACCTTCAGACAAGAAGAGTTTTATGTTTTTACCAAATATTATTATGAAAACCTATGACCTCCTGGCGGGGCCAATTTTGATCCCAGGGATATAATTTGACTTATCTGAGTAGACTTCCACTTCACAATGCTTCTTGCAAAATATCCTACCTATAGCCTTTGTCAATTCAGAGCAGACTTTTTTTTAAATGTTTTTTTTTCTATATACATAAAAGAAAAACTTATGATCCCCGGGGCGGAGCCAATTTTGACCCCATGGCTGTAATTTGAACACGTTCGATAGAGGACCTTTAGGTGATATTACATACTAAATATATAACCTTCAATCCGGGGCGGGTCTAATTTTGACATTAGAAACAAAATGTGAACAACGTTGGTAGAGGACCTAAATATGATATTAAATACCAAATAACAAGGTTCTGTGTCTTGTTCTTTCAGACAAGAAGATTTTCGTTTTGCATTCTGTCCCCTTGTCCTACTTATGCAACATACTGGAACCATTTGAACCACTTTGGCAGAGGACCACCAAAGGATCATTCCTGTAAAGTTTGGTTACTTTGCAGTCATTGGTTTCTGAGGAGATGCTGTTTAAAGAAAGTTTTGAGGACGAACGATAGCGGACGACGGACGGTGGGGGATAACAATAGCTCACTTTGAGCACGTTGTGCTCAGGCGGGCTGAAAATAGTTAATTGCTTGCCCAACAATGAGTAATGTATGGCCGTATGTTCAGCATGCGATAATATGCTTCAATTCAATTATCGATATTGCATAATAATAATTTGCACACTCTGTCACTGTTGTGAAGATTTGAGCTATGGCGGAAACTAAGAAACTATGACATGACGTGAACGCTGAAGACGGACCCGAATGGAAAGTCCACGAATTATCGTGCTAGGGATCTGGCACGCTCGTATTCATTCATCGAGCATGTCATGAAGGTAAGTGTAGCATACCCCGATAAAACTATGTATTATCTGTTGATAGGCCCAAGTATGGAAAAATAAAAAAATTTTT